>NC_041035.1:891665-1116665 GCF_900634625.1 Parambassis ranga
TGACTAATTTGTATTATTGATTTTTAGGTTGGCTGTCCACAGTTCTCACCTGGATTGCCTGGCTGTCAGTCTGGTCGGAAGGTTCTGATTCATGTCCTGTGGCCCAGCCTGACCTGACACTGCTTGTCTGCTGTGTACCATGTGTGGGGCTCAGCTGCAGATGGACGATGGCCGGCACCTGAGGGACCCATCTGGTAATTGTGGCATTTTGCCGCTCTCAGTGAGAGATGACAGGCTACTCCAGGTGGTCAGGGATGAGATCCTGCCCTCAGGGGTCCCTGGTAGGAGCTTTGCTACCTGCACACAGCAGGCGAAGCACAAGGCCAGGCCAGATGGAGGGCCCTATTGCCCCAAAGACCACATAACCCACCAAGAAATGTTTGGGACTCACTATATGAGGACGACGATGCCCTATCAAGATCCCCAGAACTGATGCCCCATAGGGGAGAGCTTTCCACAGTGGAGTTGGACGAGGGCACTTGCATATTGCGGGCAACGCTCTGAATGGTCCTGGCAAAGATTGGGCAAAAAACTGGTTCCCTACCAGGTGGGCCCCCGGTGGCCCACCCGGGATGGTTTTTACAGAAGTCTGTCCATGTTAAGTTGTGACTAGTCATTAGTTAACATGGACTTGTTAACCTCATTGTCTAAATGTAAGCGACTGACAGAATCACAAAGATATATTGGGGTAAAACTGCATTTAGCACCTTTATAGGACTCTTGGACTCTTGTCCAAGTTATCATGGTTGCCTTTGAGTGCTCTTCACAATACCAGTGTCGTATATTTTGGGGGTTATTTAAAAAAATTATATTGATAGTTTATTTTATTTAATTTAGTAAATTTAGGATTTAGTGTCACTAGGGGGCTCCTTTAGGTAAGCAGATTTATGGAGCAGGTTAATGGACTAGAATGCACCTGGGTGTGCCTATGGTTTTTCACCAGTGCAGGAGATGCAAGTAGCAGACACATCTCAACATCAACTGTTCAGTGGAGACTGTGTGAATCTGACCTTCATGATCCAACTCTGCTAGGTGAGATATATAATAAATTCTGTGAAGGAATCTTACCTAAGGAAGCCAGGGCCATCAATGAACCATTCCAAAAGCTGACTAATATTAAGTAGGCATCTTACATTGTTTGAAGAATGCCTTCCACATATAAAACCAGTCAGGTCATTAAAATGATGGGGAAACCTTTGGTCTGATCAGTCCAAATGTGAGACTTTTGGTTCCGCCATGTCCTTTCTGAAGAAGAAAAAGTGAACCGAGAAGGAGGAGGTGTGATGTTGTGGGGGTCCTTTGGATTGATTTAATAATCAAAATGTATTTATTGACTGCTCTGTATACAAGAGAAAGTAAAACAGAAAAGAATGCACAGGAATTCTAAATTGCTGTGCTAATCATTGGCTGTGATGCATCAGAATGAGATGTGTTTCTATCCATTTTCTCTTCCTTGTTGCTCCCTGTGGCGCCACCTACTGCTGTGAATGTTTGTGGTGAGCACTGGACTTTCACTTTGAACACATCCCACCTCTCAGGTAGCAGGTTTTTGTTAAAGAGCACATTTGACAAGTAGGAGAAAAACAAGATGCTACCAAGAGCACAGAGAATGCAGATGGTCTTGACTGGAGCATACTGGACGTACACACCATCCTCAAGAGTGCATCCTGGGAAGTGGAGGGTAACTGGTATTCCCAGCCCTGCATGTCCACAGAGGAGTCTCAACATCACTCCAACAACACATCCGATAACAGCTCCATAACCATTGGAGATTTTGAAAAACAGGATACATACGAGTTGAGGAACAATTACAAAACAAACCAATTCAATACTAAGCAACAAGAAAAACACAATGCTGTTTGTCAGGTGGGTGAGTGATGTACCAACCAAGCCCACTACAACCACTGCAGCTCGGATCACCCAAAGAACCTCTCTGTCTGATGCCTGAAAAATAAAGCAGATACTTCATGGTTTGTTTCTCCATCAAACATCTTCCATTGCTGTTTATGACAACAAACACACATCCATACCTGAGGCCTCAGGATGCTCTTGTAGATGTTGGTGCTGAAAACTGAAGCTGAAATGTGGACACAGGAGAAGCAGACAGACCAAAAAGTGGTCACAGAAGTTAAGGTGAACAACCTGAGGACTGAAATAAATGAAGTGTGACCAAATTCAATTCAATTCTTACCTGTGGATGAGACAGCAGCCCCGAGCAGAACAATAGGTATGGCAAACATTAGAATCATGAAGGCAGCAACAAGGCATGTGAGCTTGGCTGTGCCCAAGGAATAAGCTAACAGGGTTCTCTGGTGGAAGCACTGATATCCAAGATAGCCTATTGTCTTCGAAGTAAAACAGTTATGCATTGAATAAGGCATACACAGAGCCTGTATATGAGAATGGAATGTGTGATAGAGTCCATATCTATGCTTTGTCTTACAGAGTATAAGAAGTCATCCATCATTATCCAGGTTCGTTTCAGCTCCAGTTTACCAATCCAAGGAGAGTGTAAAGTATTGTTCATCAGTGTCTGACCAATGCTCAAAGTGGAAGGATTCATCATGACAAAAGGAACACAGAGACACTGCAGAGACACAATGTACATTATAAACACACACAATGTTGCAGATATCCTCAAAACAAAATTGCCTATACTTCACTGCTCAAAAAATAAAGGGAACACTTCAACAACACAATGTAACTCCAAGTCAGTCACTCTTCTGTGGTATCAGCCTGTCCAGTTATGATCAACACTGATTGTGAATCAGTTTCAGCTGCTGTTGTGCAAATGGAACAGACAACAGGTGGAAATGAGACGTCATTTCCCTATAATGGAGAGGTTCTGCAGGTGCTGACTTTTATGTCCCCAGTTGTCTAGGGGAAAATGGGACATGGACATTAACCAGTCTGGAGACACAGTCAGACTGGTAAAGTGTTTCTTTACTTGTTGAATTGTTTTAACAATGTTTTGACAATAGTACAAAAAATAGAAACAAGAAACTAGAGAAGTAAAAAAGGAACAGGAACCCTGCCAAAAGTTGTTATACACAAAACAAAATAAAACTCACAATACTCCTGTAAAACAAAAGAACACGCTATTACAGCAAAAGGAGTACGGTCATTCAAAATAACCTGACTAACAACTAGCTGGCCAAACGAAAATGTTTCAGTGTTTCTTAGGGATGAACTTAACTCAAACTCTAGTACACTCGTACTCACCATTTCTAATAAATAATTTCAATTCACAATCACAAGGAAAGTTGCCAAATAAAAGTAGCTGGCGCTGCCCTTATCAACCTGCTGCCAGGGACACGATGCAGCCATTGGCTGGAAGGGGACCCAAGCACGCAGCTGCTGGTCCTTGATTGGCCAATCACCGCTGGTCTCTGGTACAGCTAGCTTTACCTGCCAAATGAGTATTCAATCACACACACTACACGCATACACTCTCTGCACAGGTCAGTACCACTGCCTGGTGAAAACAACATTCAGTCACAATCACAACACACTCTACACACTCTACACAGCCCAGGGGCCGTAACATTAACCACAGACATTTCTCTGTTCTCGTCCTTTCTGCCTGATGTTTTTCTGACTTTTGCATTTTGTTGGATCAGCCTGTAATGTGATTTTCCACTTTCATTTTAAGTATGGGTCCAAATCCAGACCTCCATGGGTTAATAATTTTGATTTACATTGATCATTTTTATGTTATTTTGTCCTCAACGTATTCCACTATGTAATGAATGAAGATTTTCAACTGGAATGTTTAATTCAATGAGATCTAGGAGGTGTTATTTTAGTGTTCCCTTTATTTTTGGAGCAGTGTATATAAACACTACTACTAAGATAACACACTCACCAAGCTGAAGAATATGAGGATAAGCTGTATAACATCTGTGTAGGTGACAGAATAAAGGCCTCCCATCAGTGTGTAGGTAATGGCAACAGCAGCAGAGATCCAGATACAGACATTGAAGGGCACACCCAAGATTACAGTCATGGTTCCTCCTGTCAGTTTGTATGTTCATTGTATAAAGTTATTTTCAATATAAACTGTATACAGTTGGAGACAAAATCATTAGACCCCCTATGAAAATGTTATTCTTCATGAACTTTCAGAGTATTTCCCCTGAGAAAGTCTAAATGACTTTTATTTCTACAGTGACAGATTTTTTCACACAAATATTAGTATTAGTATCCCCCTTAAGAAGGTTCCTCTGTGTTTAGTTATAGTACAAATCACTGTTTTAATGATACATGTAGTCTAGGTTTTAACTGAGGCACCCTGTAACCCGAGTGCTATGCATAATGATAATAAAGATTCTTGATTCTTGATTGATTCATGTTTCGGTGGTTTCCTTTTTTAATTTTGAAAGTCTGGTTTCCTCATGTATCTGTGTGTGTTTTACTTCCTCCTATGTTTCCTGTCACTGATTGTGTGCTCTGCCCTAATGTGTTTCCCCTGTGTCTTGTTATCCTTCATATATTTTAGTCTATTGTTCCATTTGTCTTTGTCAGTTTGTGCTGTTTTGTTCTGGTTTCTCGGCCTCATGTCTTTTCTAGCCTGTACTCCTGCACTGTCTGTGTTTCCAGTGTTTGGTTTGTTTTTGTTCTTATTTTGTTAGTACACTGCTCAAAAAATAAAGGGAACACTTCAACAACACAATGTAACAATGGGTTACATTGTAACCTTGGTTCTCTGAGTGGAGAGACTATCTCTCCACCCTACATATTCCATATGTACGGGGACTGATCCCCATGGGAGCAGTATGACGTGGATACTCTTTAAGACACACCACTTGTGGTGGCCACGCAATGATTGGCACCGTGGCTATATAAGCACCACGCATGCGCGGCCTCCTCGGTTAACCTTGATTGGAACGCGTTTCCGAGTGGCCTGGAGCTGGAGAGATAGTCTCTCCACCCTACATATTCCATATGTACGGGGACTCTGTAAGACACACCACGAGGAAACCAAGCAGACAGCGCTGCAACGGCTGAGGGTGCAACGGCTGAGGGTGCGACGTCCCTGCCACCTGAATAAACACTCATGTGGTCAACAGAGAAATATTTATATACACACACACACCCATCCCTTGTCCAGTGCCCGAGGGCCTTCGGACTTGGCTGGCCTGCAAGACGCTAAGTAAAGGGTGGAAGGCCATCCCAGCCTGCCCTCCTTAGCAGCAGGCAAAAAGCAGTGGAAAAAAAGTGCCTCATGAGTCTGACCACCATCTGGGTGTCGGAACGTCATGGGAAACCTGGCAACGTATGAGGCGAGACTGCAAGACCAATTCGGGCAGCATAGCCACAATAACCACCAGGGGGAGGGAGATCAACTCCACCATATCCGAAAAAACGACACTCCGGCCAGGGTCCTAATGGGGAGCCATGGACTGGGAGGCAGGGTAAATTGAGACCTGTTCTTTTCTACATCCTGCTGTGCCGTGCCCAGTACACATTTGGCAAACATTGTGCGGGCTGCTACATTTATGCAGAAGAACCTGATAAACGTAGATCCTCCTCACAAATGTCTGACAAGGAGGCACCTCGCCATAAAGCCCATGAGGTCCCATGGAATGTGCCCACACCTCTGCAGGGGGTGACCTACACGCCCTCCTGTATGCCTCTTGGATCACCTCCTCAATCCAATGCGAAAGCATCTGCCTGGTGACCGGGCGGCCAAGGCAGGTAGGCCTGTAGCAGACGAACAGCAGGTCAGTTGTTCTTTGGGCATGTGTGCAGGCAACGTATACTGTTAAGAGTCCTAACAGGACATAGCAGTGACGACCCCACTTTACGTGCCCCACCATTGCCATCCTGAGGAGGGTGGAAGGGGTACGGCTGAATGGACCCCGGTAGGGTCTTTGGGTGGAATGCAAGATGCGGGTGCAGTACCACTCCTGCATCCCATGGCAGGAACTGGCATGCAGAGAAAGCATGCAGTTGCCCCACCCTCTCAGCTGATTCTATGAATTCAGCACAACTGTTTCCAGGGGCTCAATGGCTCATTATGCAACGCCGCCAACACCACCTCCAAGTCCCCTGGAGGAACCGTTGGCCCCCTCTGTAGGGGTGTAATCCCTCTGACAAACTGGCAATAAGGTGGCAACCTTCACCAGCCGAAAGAGGTAACCCCCAGCGCTTAAACCACGCACCGTGGTAATACGCTGGGTGCGGCACGTTTCTCTGCCGTAAGAAGACCAGCTGGGTGGCCGAGCACCTAGGGAGGCAACCCCATGGCCAGGAACTGAGCCCTCTCAGGGGCCAGGCACAATGTGCAAGCCCCAGGGCAAAGGGGTGGAACAGAGTCCCCTGGGCCCGGGACAGGAGATCCCGTCTGGCTGGCAGTTCCCAGGGCTGCCCACAAAGGAGGGAAGCGTTCGCTGGGAACCAGGTCATCTGAGGCCAATTCGAGGCCACCAAGATGAGACTCACCTTCTCCACCTGAACTCTATGAAGAGTGGGTGCAGAAGGGTAGAAGGCCGTGGCCACTACCCCGTCTGTGCATGAGGGGAGGTTGTCCATCCCCAGGAGAGAACAGGGAACAGTCTGCTGTCTCCTGGAGGCAATACAGCACCTGGTATTCCCAGGCGGTCTCCCATCCCAGTACTAACCAGGCCCGACTCTGCTTAGCTTCCGAGATCAGAGGAGATTGGGCGGTTCTAGAGTAGTATGGCCGTGAGCTCTTTCTCACCAGCACATGGCAGTTCGGAAGACCCGGCAGGAAATGCCGGAGGGCCAGGTAGCTGCCTTCAGTCGCAGCCGGCCAATGTGCAGCCTAAGCCAGGGGCCATACATCGGCCAGAAATACCAGCCTGCCAGGGAGGCATCCGACGACACTGTGTGCACTGTGGCTGCCATCAAAACCCAGGAGGCGAAGGCACAACTGCCAGGTCAGCGAAACTGCGACAGGCAATTACCTAATGGTGGCCTTCTCCCAGGCATCAGGGCTTCTCCAGAGAATTCCTGCCCTGGCATCCAACCACATGCCCAGGAATTCTGTGGACTGGGAGGGCTGCAGCCTGCTCTTTCTATTGTTGAGGCGCAGACCCAGGTGCTGCAAGTGCTGCAGAAGACGAGCCCTCTGAAGGTCGCACTGGCTCTCCTTTCTCTTCCTTTCGGAGTTAGCACATACAAGCTCATCATCCAGACACCCAAGTATGTAAACCACACCCCGTGGTAATACGGCGGGTGTGACACTGCTGTAAGACCAGCTGGGTGGCTAAGCACCCAGTGCATCAGCTGCAGCAACACACCAGATGACAGCCGACCCTTACCCAACTGGGAGCCGCCTAGCACGTGAACTGCGCTCCGCAGCAATATGCTAGGAACCACTAAAATACAGCTGAAGCAGCCCCGGTGCATAGGCCATACACGATGCACCAGGTAGGCCACAGCTGCAGATTCAATAGCCATGTCCGGGGCAAGCCCCAGGGAGTGTCGCCGAGTGTGTTAGCTCACCACCGCAAGCAATACACCGGAACAGGAGTGGAAATGCCAAACGGTAGGGCACAGAACTCGAAGGTCCTGCCATTGAGGGTGAACCTGCCCGAAAACAAGCATCTTCCAGGCCGAGCGTGGCAAACCAGTCGCCTTGGAGGACAGCCTGTCAACATTCTGCACCTCAAAGATCTCCCATCCTTCTTGTGGATGAGAAGTACTTGGAGTAGAACCCAGTTCGCCGATCGCACTGCGCTACTTCTCTTCCTTTTTCCTAGAGAGAAGTGATTACTGCTGCCAGAATCTCCCTGAGCTGAGGGCCCGCTATCACTGGAATCATGACTGACCTCCTCAGCAGGGGGCGGCTTTTCCGTAAAAACTGCAGGCGAAGCCCTGAGTCATGGTGAAAACGATCCAGGGGTCCACCCCATGCATCTCCCACAAGTGGGGATGCACATGGGGGGCCAAGGCGGGGTTGGGCTCCATAGAACGTCAAGGCCGAGGAGAGGGTTTGGGGCCTCCAGGGCCTGGCCCTGCTGCGACAGCTGGCATCCAGACACACTCTGAGGTCACCCGGAGCTACCAGGGCTGCGATGACCTCATTGGTGGAGCTACTGGGCTCCGCTGTCTGTGGCTCTGCCGGAGCATGCCTGACGTCTCCCGAGCACATCGACGGGCCTCCTGGGCCTGATGCAACATCTCAGTTGCACCTGGCTCCACAGAGCTGATGGCACTACAGGCCGCCTAAGCCGACAGGCCTGATCCTCCACATCAGTGGCGACCGGGACAGCCAAAGATGGTGCCTCATCACCCAGAGGGAGGCATGGTCCTGTCTATGGCCGCTGCCTGCTCCTTCATCAGCCTACCAGTAATGTTGTGCAACCGCGTCAGTGCTCAAACTGCTTAGCAAGCTGACACTGGCACAAGGCTGAAAGGCCCCTCTATAGGCCAGCTGTCCATGGAGAGCCATGGCTGTCCATGGACACTATACTGTCAGAGGCACCATTTACACCCCCAACACTTCTGAGGTAAGTGTGGCACTATTCACACTCCATCCTCTATACCCAAGCACACGTGGAGCGGCAGAAGAACAAGGAAGTACGCCCGGTGCGTCCTCTGACGAGTCGGATTTCGCGTGAGACAATAGCTGCAGGAGCCACCCGGCAGAGCCGAGGCCACAGCAGCCACTCTACCGCAGCCAACGTAAAGGGAACAACGCAGCAATCCTGAGAGGAGCCCGCAGACCAGCTCTCTTGCCTACCCTTGCCGCTGGTTTCTTTAAATCTGATATGAACCATGTCCTGACTGCTTGATGCCGTGGAAATCAAAGAATCGAGGAGGCCATGCATGCGTGGTGCTTATATAGCCACGGTGCCAATCATTGCGTGGCCACCACAGGTGGTGTGTCTTAAAGAGTATCCACGTCATACTGCTCCCGTGGGGATCAGTCCCCGTACATATGGAATATGTAGGGTGGAGAGATAGTCTCAACACAAAAGAGAACTCCAAGTCAGTCACTCTTCTGTGGTATCAGCCTGTCCAGTTAGGATCATCACTGATTGTGAATCAGTTTCAGCTGCTGTTGTGCAAATGGAACAGACAACAGGAAATGACAAGACAGCCCTATAAAGGAAAGGTTCTGCAGGTGCTGATCACAGACCATTTCTCTGCTCTCATCCTTTCTGCCTGATGTTTGCGCACTTTTGCATTTTGTCAGTCCTCTCACCCCTAGAGGTAGCGTGAGGCGGTGTCTACAACCCACACAAGCTGCTCAGGTAGTGCAGCTCATCCAGGATGGAGCATCAATGAGAGCTGTGGCAAGAAGGTTTGCTGTGTCTGTCAGCACAGTGTCCAGAGCATGGAGGAGATACCAGGAGACAGGCCAGTACACCAGGAGACGTGGAGGGGGCTGTAGGAGGGCAACAACCCGGCAGCAGGACCGCTACCTCCTCCTGTTCCTCCTGTGCAAGGAGAAGCAGGAGGAGCACTGCCAGAGCCCTGCAACATGACCTGCAGCAGCCACTAATATGCATGTTTCTGCTCAAACTTTCAGAAACAGACTCCATGAGGGTGGTATGAGGGCCCGATGTCCACAAGTGGGGCTTGTTCTTACAGCCCAACACTGTGCAGGGTTTTTGGCATTTTTCAGAGAACACCAAGATTAACAGATTCGACATTGGCGCCCTGTGCTCTTCACTGATGAGAGCAGGTTCACACTGAGCATGTGACAGACGTGACAGAGTCTGGAGACGCCATGGAATACATTCTCCCTTCTCATTAGCAGTGGCGGTTCTACATTGAATTACTCCCCGGGCGAGACCCCCCCCCCCCCCCCCCCCCCCCCCCCTGTTGGGTGCCCCCCCCCCAAAAAAAAATAAAAATAAAAAAATACATACACATACATAAATATAATTCTTTGTTAGCAATGATAGTGGTTTCAGATTTCAGTAAGCAGCATAAAAAGTTGTAATGTGTACACAACTTGGGATTTTGAAACCTGTGTAATGGTCCAGGCTGTGGGCATCGAGTGAAGAGAGGCTGAATGTTTGATAAATATGGATGAAAAATAATCATTCCCACTTTTTACCCT
The DNA here is from genome assembly GCF_900634625.1 of Parambassis ranga. Taxonomy (NCBI): domain Eukaryota; kingdom Metazoa; phylum Chordata; class Actinopteri; family Ambassidae; genus Parambassis; species Parambassis ranga. The sequence continues at coordinate 901,705 of NC_041035.1, forward strand.
ATATTTGTCATGAGCCTGGGTTTGACCCTTATCATGTTATTATATTGTTTATCTTGTTATTTAGTTTTCAGTGTTTCTCCTCCTTCTCTGCTCCTCCTCAGTCCTTCCCTCTCTCCTTCTGTTCCTCCCTCCTCTTTCTCTGCTCCTCCTCAGTCCTTCCCTCTCTCCTTCTGTTCCTCTGCCCTGATTATTAGCTCCTCCCTGATTGTGTTCACCTGTGTCTTACCCTCCTTATTTAATCCTTGTGTTTTCCTTTTTCTTGGTCGGATCATTGGCTGTGTCTCATTTCAGGGTCTGCATCCTTCGGAGTGCGCATTTTAAGGCCGCTTACGTCACAAAGCTGCGCGAAGGCTGTCCCAATTCGCCAAAAGTCGAAGGGTCCTTCAAATGCGTCCTCCAAATGCGTCCTCCTTTTGCCTGAATTTGGAGGACGCATCGCTACCATCCTTCGTGGCCTTAAATATCCCACAATGCTTTGCGGACCTACTTTTTGTCCAATAGTACGATGACGGACCAAGCGAGCGGCAGCGGCAGCGGCAGGAGTGCCGAATTCACATTTAAATGTAAGTAAAGAGCAGTAGTTCGAGAGTTTTAAAATGCTAGTAGTGACAGTGGCATTAAAAAAATGAGTTTTATATTTACAAACATGACGTCCTGTTGATACGAGGCGCTGTAAACTAAACGCTTTGATTGAATGTTTCTGGACTGTTTACTATAGTATAAAGTATAGTTCACGTGAGGAGCAATATTATCGTTATTATATCAAACGGTCATTCTGCCTGTTGGCATTTTGTTGAAGGAGGAGCAGAGAGAAACAGAAGAAACCTGACAACTGATAACGGAGGAGATGAGGCTGGAGAGAGAGGGAGGGAGAGGGAGGGAGAGGGAGAGAGAGAGGAGAGAGAGAGATAGAGAGAGAGAGAGAGAGGGGGGGGGGAGGGAGAGAGAGAGAGAGAGAGAGAGAGGAGAGAAAGAACGGACAGACCTCAGCTCATTGAGAGGATGGTGGACAGCAGTGATTTTATGTTCTGTGTTATTTAAATGTTACTTATTAAATTAAAGGATGATATTAAATCGTTCTTGTCTCTGTGTTCTTAAACTCTTCTAACCTTGTTACATTATGTGTTTCATCACCTATTTATAATTTAAGTAAACTTTTGAACAACCTCTCAGTGACCACAGTAAATCATTTATTGTGTGTGTGTTGTGTTATGTACAATATTTACAAAGACACAGTTTGAACATTTCTAACTATTTACCAGTGGGCATTATGAAAATGTACAGTTTATTATTTATAAAAATCAGCAGAAAATACTATTCACAAAGAACATATATATAAATGTTTGGCTGAGCAGGAGTCCTTGGTGCTGCTGGACTGGATGATGCCACGATGAAGACCTTGGAGTCCTCTGGCTGTGAGTGGGACATCATCTGGGGGAGGGGGGTGTCTGTCTCCTCTGTCCACCACATCGTCCATCAGGGTTTGCAGAGCTGACGATCGGCGGCTGCAATGTTACTAAAGATGTTTTTAAAAAGGGCAAAAATAAAAATAATAACTTCAACAGAGCGGCTTCCAACGCAGCTTAAAATATGAAAAGCTATAAAATATGTATCCTCACCCTCCAAAGGTGATGATGGTCAGTACACCTCCTCCAGGACAGACAGCTGGTCCTGCAGGGAGCCCCACTCTCCTCCACCCAGCAGTAATTCTCTGGTGCAGTGACAGACCTGATGCTTAATGACACATTAAAGCAGTGGTTTCAGGGTTATTTGCAGGGTTCTTACACATTTAGCTATTTAAAGTATTAAAATTACAAACAGACCCTGTATCAAGTCTTACGATTGAATCAAATATAAATTACATTTAATCATATTTGTCTATCTACTGGTTATATATCTAGCGTTTGCTCAGTAACCGGTATATTAATTATGATCAATAATATGGTTAAACAGCAGCTTACCGTCACCTCCCCACTGCGCTCTCCCAGCCTGAAGAAAATGAGCCGTCACCGGTTTTGCTGCCGCTGGAGCCGCCTCTCCCCTTCCTCCAACAACAAATAAATATATTAAAATATTCCAAATGTCTAAATCCACACTGTTGTCCCGTTTGTTGTGTGTCCGTGTTGTGTCGCTGTCGCTGCTTTTGTTTTTCCCGGGGCAAAATTTATGACGTCGCGCCACAATCAGGAAGTGCTTTGAAGGCCAGACCGTCCCATTTACCAACGGTGGAGGATCCTCCGGAGGATCCTCAGGAGGACGCGGCCTCCTGAGACCGCGTAGGCTGCGTCCTCCGAAGGATGCAGACCCTGAAATGAGACACAGCCTTCGTGTTTGTCGTCCCCGTGTGCTGTACTCCGTTGTTCCTCCATGCTCCGCTGGTTTACCCTTCATCTCCTGGTTAGTTTTGATTTATTTTGTACAGTTTAAGCTTGAAATAAAGCTCCCCTTTTGTTCTACTTTGATTTTTGTCTGCGTTTGGGTCCTTATAAACACATCACATGACAGTATTTAACTCATAAAACCAGCTGACAGTGAGCAGTCTTCTTTAGTTTACCGTTAATCTGCCTGTCTTGTTAGCTAATCGACGAGCACGAGCTCAGCATCATGGATGGATGTTATAAAACACAGCGCGCAGCATCATACTCTCAGTCCAGCATCAGACTCTCAGTCCAGCATCAGACTCTCAGTCCAGCATCAGACTCTCAGTCCAGCATCAGACTCAGTCCAGCATCAGACTCAGTCCAGCATCAGACTACAGTCCTCTGTCTGTCCGGTTTGGCCCCAAAACTTCTGTGTTGTTTAATGATCTTAACGGTAAGACCTCTCACTCCTTCGGATCATTCACGCTGCTAAACACAAACACGCAGTGACGCACGCTATCAAGACAGAGTGAGACCTCCCTCCTTCACTCCCTGTTCGTTCCGTTTGGAGACCCAGAGGTGAGAATGTGTTACATAATTTATTTTTTAGCAGTGTACTACATTAGGTCCATGTACCTTTTTGCTTTTTGTTAGTTTGACTTGTGATTTTTGACCTTTTGACAAACACCGAAAGAGACCAAAGATGAATGAACTAGGAGGTATCAGGAGACGTGCCTGAAACTTTTGAAGACTACCCTAAGCAACATCTGAAGGATGCACAATTGAGAATTATAATTTCAACCTTTAGGTTTCAAAAAATAATAATGAATTTAAATCTAACCTTTACCTAAATGCACCTAAATGCACCACTGAGTGCCACAGAAGGTCCTTCCTTCCTGTGGCCATCAAACTGTACAACACCTCCCTCTGAGATCAGATCTAACACACGGTCTCATATCCATATTGGATTTATTTAGACAAGATTTTACTGCACACGGTATAAGTTGTATTATATATGACTTCAGTCTTCACTTGCCAGGATTTGACTTGAATGTTTATTAATGTTTAGAATTTATTAGGTTTTATTTTTTTTTTTTTACGCTTACTACTTTACCTTATTTATATTTCTAACCTTTTTTTTTTAGTATACATGGAGCACATGGAATGAAAGCAATTTCCCCCTGGGATCAATAAAGTATTTCTGATTCTGATTCTGATTTGTACAAGTTAAAATGATGTTGCCTTAAATGATGAAGATTAGTACTTTTCCATATTTGTAGTGAAAAGGGTCCAACATTGTCACACATTTTCTGTCTCTCATTGGCTTGGCTAACAGTAAACCACCTTGATGTAAAGAACATCACAGTTAGGTACACTTCTCAAACACCACTTTAATATTTATCTCCTATTACAATGCTGAACTTTTTGTATTGTAGAGTATGTGTACAGTTGTACTCAACTCTAAATTTGTTTTGTTAAATATGCAGAGATACAGTTTTCTGTTAGACATACTTACCAGTAATTACAGATGTGCTGATTCCTGATATAAATATGGCCACCCAGGTCAGTCCCATATTCGGTGTATAAATCGTCTCAGTTCCACCAACAATGAAGCCTCCTCCCACCCATGTAGCTATGAAAAGGTTTAACACACAACTAGTCATTAAATGGACAAACAGCAGAGGTCAAAAGATGAGGTGAAAATCCATCAACACTTTTCTTTTACAGATGATGAAGAAATATTATAGTACTAGTACGAGTATATACTTTGTCAAGTATTTTAGACTATAATGGTTGGGAAGAGGTGTATAATTTTTAGAATATCTGGGTCAAGAGGGGTTTTAAAGGTCGGGTAGGAGATTTTAATCTGATGCACTATTTGTTAAATTAGTGTCAGACAACAGTAACTTACACTTGATGGTTATTGATGGTTGAGGTCTATGGTTAAGTAGCAGCCCAGAAAAATCAGGAATAGAAGGCGTTTCTAAAGCTGGTGCTAACACACACAGGAGCGTGTGTTGGATTTTTTTGTTCAGTTTAAACAGGCTTTACTGTCTTCAAAATCAGGTATGAGAAGCTTCATCTTTTTACCTGCTGCTCTCACCTGTCATTGTGAAGATCCCCACCACCCAGCTGATATGTCGATTTCCCAGCAGGGCCATGTCCACTCCAGTGGCTGCACTTTTCCTCTGTTCACTTCTGGACTTGAAAGAAGCCCAGATACCAGTCCCTAAAACCAACAGGTAGAAAAACACCATTGCAATCACACCTGGGATATTCACAGCCATGATGAACTAGTTTCCTTCCTCAGTGCTGTCTGATGTCTGACTGACTGGCAGAGTAAAACAGAAAAACATTAACTAAAATTTGAAACTTAATTTCTAAATAAATATTTAATTGCCCTCCAGTTCAGTATCTGGCATATTACACCATCAGCCTGTAAACAGACTTACAGTCATGTTCAAAAGCATGTGTTGTGTAAAACTATCATAAACTCTTCCCAGAGACCCAGAGACCGTGAACCACCTTAAGAGCAACAGTGGTAAGCAAAACTCCCTTTCAACAGGAAGAAACCTTGAACAGTTGTTGAACAGCTCATAAGGAGAACCTTCCTGCAAACAGTCAGCCGGGTACAGAAGAGGTAGACAGGACAGAGAGGATGAGGGCTGGGCTGATGACAATAGAGGAGAGGTAAGAGGGTGAGAGGGGGATGTCACTCTGAGAGAGGATGCTGCTGATCTTAGTAGTATTACGGAAGTAATAAAAAGGGATAAACGACATGTCTTGATCAAAGATAACTCTGAGGTTCCTCACAGTCATACTGGAGGCCAAAGTAATGCCATCCAGAGAGAATGTTGGCCTGTAGTCCTTCAAGTCGCTGGGACGCGGTGTCTTTGGAACAGGAACGAGGCATGATGTCTTCCACATGATGGGGACTCTCTGAAGACTCGGACTGAGGTTGAAGACATGATGAAGTACTCCACTGAGCTGGGGGGCACAGACCCTGGGGCTCATGCCATCAGGGCCTGTGTGGAGTCTCTGCAGCTGTCTTCTCACCTGCTCTGTGGTGAAGGTGATCAGTGGAGGTGGGGAACCAGTAATTTCCAGGTGATGACTGTCAGCCAAGGGGTCTGAGGATGAGGTGTGAGCAGGGCCATCTGGATAAGCTGTGGGGGAAGAGAGTGCGGGTGAAGTGGCTGGTTGTTGTCGCTCAGCTGCTGAAGAGTCGTTAGCAGGGTGAACTGGGGTCACTGTGTCAAATCTGTTAAAAAACTGATTCAGCTCATTGGCCCTTTCCACACTGCCATTAACTCCACCACTGCTGCTCGACCTGTAACCAGTGATGGTGCTCATGCCACTCCACACCTCTCTCGTGTTGTTTTGCTGAAGTTTCCACTTCAGCTTCCTCCTGTTCTTCTCCTTGACCTCCCTGATTTTTATTCTCAGGTCCTGGTCCCTTGCTTGCACCTCCTCCGTCGCCCGCTATCAGCGCCTTCTTTTTTCTGTTTAAAATAGGTTTAATGTCTTTAGTCACCCATGGCTTGTTGTTGGGGTAACAATTTACTGTCCTGACTGGTACAACACTGTATCCAGTGATGCACTCTGTGATCCCATCAATGTCCTGGCCGAACGGTTTACAGAGTGCCTGCCAGTCCGTCACTTCAAAGCAGTCCTGAACTGTCACATTTGCCTTATCTGTCCATCTCCTTACAGTCTTTGAAGTTGCGGGCAGACACTTAACACAAGGCACATAGCAGGGGGTGAGATGAATCAGATGGTGTGGCAACTGACCAGCAGCAAACGGTCAGCAATCGAACTGCTCATTCACGGATCGTTCACAGATCATTCATGGTTCGTTCACGAATTGCTCATTTGTCACGTGAAGCTCAGCTGCGGGGCTGTGGACTGAGAAACAAACAAGGAAATGAATGTCTGATATCTGATGCTCCTTCATTTTTCAAATGACACCCCGCATACAATATTTATTCATGAAATCGTAGAGACGATTGAAGCAAGGCGTCTGGACTTGTAGAGTTTTCTTGAAGATGTTTCGCTGGTCATCCAAGCAGCTTCATCAGTTCTAACTGTTTGGTGGGAAAACATGGTGTATATGTGGTTGCAGACCTCAATGGGTGGGTCTGGGTAAAACTTAAAAAACAATAGCACTAAATGTTTCCATAATTACCTGTGATGTTCTGGCTGACTGGGCCAGGTGTGTCTAACGACTGGCTGACGACTATGAAACTGCCGGAGGGGGACTGATTGACAGCCCTTTGTTCTTACTGTGAGTATGTGCAAACTTCCTGGGAATGGATGGAATCACTGCATTGTATGTGGTAGAAAGATGATGTCTGAGGCCTCCACCTCTGTTAAGGGAAGGTTTTTCCAGCTTAACATAGATGGCTTCCTTGACTCCTCTTTCATACCACCTTTCCTCTCTGTCTAAAATGTGAACATTGTTGTCCTCAAAGGAGTGTCCTTTGTCTTTGCGGTGGAGTTGAACAGCTGAGTCTTGTCCTGAGGAGGTGGCTCTCCTGTGCTGAGCCATTCTTCTGTGGAGTGGTTGTTTATTTTCTCCAATGTACAGATCAGAGCATTCCTCACTGCACTGGACTGCATATATCACATTGCTGTGTTTCTCCCTGGGAATCTTATCCTTCGGGTGAACCAGTCTCTGTCTCAGTGTTGTCATAGGTTTGAAATGGACCGGGATGTCATGGTTGTTGAAGATCCTGCTGAGTTTCTCTGATACTCCTGACACATATGGAATGGAGATGTTCTTTCTCCGCGGTTGTTGTCCTTCTTCTTGTTGTTGGGGGGGTCTTGTTTTTGTGGCTTTGACAAGTGCCCACTTGGGGTAGCCACAGGTCTGCAGGGCCTTCCTGATGTGGTGTTGCTCCTTCTTCTTTCCCTCTGAGCTGGTTGGTACAGTTTGTGCTCTGTGCTGCAGGGTCCTGATGAAACTGGGTCCTCCCAGTTTGTGTTCCAGTGGGTGGTGTGAATCAAACAACAGGTACTGGTCCGTGTGTGTGGGTTTCCTGTACACTTCCACATTGAGGCTTCTGTCCTCCTCAATATGTACTGTGCAGTCCAAGAAGGCCAGATTGTTGTCCCTGGTGTCCTCCCGAGTGAACTTAAGATAAGATAAGATAAGATAAGATAAAACTTTATTAATCCCGAAGGAAATTCTTGTGCCAGAGGTGTCAAGTTACATTAAATGCAGTTAAGTACAGAGTATAAGAGTATAAGTGTCACTATAATAAATAACTTGATGTTGTTGTCCACTGCGTTGATGTGTTCTGTGAACCGTTCCACTTCATGGGTCTTGATTTTGACCCAGGTGTCATCCACATATCTAAACCAGTGGGTGGGGGTGGTTCCAGGAAAGGAACTCAGGGCTCTTCTCTCCACTTCTGCCATGTAGAGGTTGGCCACAATAGGATACACAGGTGATCCCATCGCACAGCCGTGCTTCTGTCTGTAAAAGTCCTATGGTACTGGAAATAGGTGGTGGTCAGGCAGAGGTCCAGCAGGTCACAGATGTGGTCTGGCGTAAGGTTGGTTCTCTCCTTGAGTGTGCTGTCTTGTGTGAGGCATCTCCTTACCATCTCTGTGGCTTCTGATGTAGGGATGCAGGTGAACAGGGAGGTGACAACAAATGAGACCATGGTGTCATCTGGGTCCATTTAGATCTTCTCCACCTTGTTCACAAAGTCCTGAGAGTTGTGGATGTGATGTGGTGTGTTACCTACCAGTGGTGTCAGGAGTTCAGCCAAGTGCTTAGCCACGTTGTATGTGACTGAGTTTGTGCTGCTGATGATCCATGAAATCATAATTAATTAGTGGTCTTTGGTTCTTGTTGATGTGTAGTGTTATTGTGTATGTAATGTAAAGTTTGTCTGTAATAAATACTTTCGAAAATTATATCATGTTGTTTTTGTGTTATACGCCGTTCATCTGTCACGTGACAGGCTGCAGATTCGTTCTTGTTCACAGCTCATGTGTGGGAAGCAGTACACTCTCGTTCATTGTCACGTGACAGATACTTAGTCGCTGTGGCGCTGTTAAACAACACTGACAGAAGTCACTTTATTGTGGTGTGTATTTGCTCTCTTATGTTTTCACATGCTTTGAATAGCTTGTGGTAGTTGTGTATTATACTTTGTCAGCTGAAGCAAACCATGCTGTCTTCAGTATTAAGTGTTTGAGAACCGCGGCCACGGCTTCTTCAGTTCTTTTTATTCACGTCCCGGCAAGACTTCCAGTCACCATAGCAACACACAATGCTCAACGCTTCACACCTAATGCACGTCGCCGGTTGACCTATATCAATGTGCGGCACTATACTACAGAGGGACACGGCACCACCGGCTGTAAAAATGAATAAAATGAATGAAATGACTCATAATAAGATTCGTTCACATTAGGGTTCGAGAGTAACTGAGTTGAGTCAGTAAAAAGAGTCGAACCTCCCAACACTACCAGGTAGTGGCTTAGTGTGTGTGTCTGTTGTAATGACTAGGTTGTGTTTATTATCTCCATAAACTACAGGTGGAATTCAAAATCGTTTATTTATTTGTTGTAGCAATTCATCAATATACACATATATCTCACAAATAAATCAAGACCTGTTTAAACACTTCTCAAACATCCTCTGAACCAACAGTCCCTTATCACCGTCTTTCTGTCATGGTCACCCATGTGTGTGTGTGTGTGTGTGCGCCCGCATGTTGATGTTAATAACTATGCAACAGCTGGACAATCGGCTACATCCCAGACTATTGTCATCAGAGCAAAGCTGGGATGTCAGTAGTCAATAAAACTGTGATGTTTAATGTAATATTAATTAGCAAAGAAAATGTGTACTTAAATTATTAAGGACTTTGTCATCTTATAGAACAGATGTTCAGCGGGGAGATTCTTGTCAACCTCACTAACAGACGTACTTTGTCCCATCTCAGTTTCATCCATTCATCCACTGGTTAAACCACTTCATCCTCTATAGAGTTATGGGGTAGTTGGTCTAGCTTAGCTGTCGAGCAGAGAGAAAATGGTTTGCTTGGAACAGCTTTGTCCTGACGGTTACAATCCCAGGGTAAACCCAACATGTAAGCCAGTAGGTTTTACCATTGACTAAAGCTGGATCCATACTCCGCGAGACAAAGACATTTTTCCCCCGTGCAGACCCCCGTGTTTTTTGTCTCTGACCGCCCGCTGATCCGCACTCCTGTGCACAGGGTCCGGGCCGAACTTTGTCTTTCAAGGCTGTGCGGCAACCATGCTGTGATTGGTCGGAATTTATTGTGGGCGTGATGAAAGTGGAGAAGCGCAAGAGCCTCTCCAGGTATATAGGTAGGTGTATAAACAGCACTGATTCAACAGATTTAGATAAGACCATACCGGTTTTGCATGATGAGCAATAAAAGAAAGAAAGAAAGGCAAGTAAGGGTGATTTGTCACCAATAACTCCAGACAGCCATTCACACATACCAGATGGTGACTGTTACCATTCTATATACTCCTACATACCCGGGCATAATAGGCTCGTTAACAGTATATCTTTGCTATTGTTACTTTTAATGTCGCATCTTCACAGCTCATCACCGGACAATTTGAAGTACCGCAGGCACATTGGAACACAGTAGATGTGCAAATGTGGTCATAAAGGCACAAACACTGAATCTTTGCTATTGTTACTTTTAATGTCGCATTTTCACAACTCATCGCCGGACATCTCACGCTGTTGCAGGCACCCTCTCTGTATAATGCCCTCTTGCCATGGCACAAGTCCTTGTGGTGTGTTAAAAAACTCTGTAAAGTCTTTCCTTATAGTTTAGTGGGCGGGCCGTATGAGGAGTTCTGCACACACGCGTCTCACGGAGTATGGTACCTCGGTGCGGAAAAGACCTTTTTTTTGTATCTCTTACCACCCGTGGAGCGCGTTCTCCGCTCTTTGTCTCGCGGAGTATGGAACAGCCTTAAGTGGCTAAGTTGGCCTGTCATTGAAGGGCCCCTACTGGCCCCCAGCAACCCCAGCAACCGGCCCATCGCGGTTCTTTGTTCTTAAATGCATTAGATCAAGGGGTTCAATCCATCAGTACTTTTCACACTGAGCTTACACCAGATGATTAACACCTGCTTCTGTTTGTCAGTAAATAAAAATCAATAAATACATAAAAACTATTATATCATTCCACTCAGTTATTAAGAGTATGACAATCATTAATCAATAAATAAGTCACCTTCTCGATGAAGTATCGCTGACTTGAACTCAGCTTAAAGTAAAACTTAAGAAAACTTCTTCATACTGTCAGCCGAGACATTGTCCAGCAATATTTGGCAATCAATGAAAGTATCGGAGCTAAAAATCACATATTAACAATAACCTAATAAGATTTCACATTGTTGATCAAAGGCTCCATCAATGAAGTACACAATACTGTGATCTCCTTGAAATGTTGCCAGTTGAAATCCCTCTTACAGGTGTCCTTATAGGATCCTCTGGCACCCATTTACCTGAGTCAGCACGTGAGACTAAAGACAGCTTAAAAAAGCTTCCCTGGATAAACTCAAATATACTTCATGAACCTTATTGAAGACTAGATAAACACACATTTTCCCTTCTCTACACTACTTTCTCCTAATAGAATGCGGACTGTGATGGGGTCTACTGCTTGGCCTTTTCCTCGCTGAAGTTACAAAGGAGGCTCTTGGCTCCGCTCTGCCAGGAATACAGAGTCTCCAGTGGAGTTTTTCCATCCTAGGGGGAAGAAAACACACAGTACTGTGAAAAAAGTCACATGTTCATTGTCCCTGTAGGTGCTGTGAGGCATGACTAGCTAATTAGTAGTTCCTTTAGAGGCGGCATCAGACTGTGGCTGGATTTTTGGTCACTTAGCTGATTTGATTTCTGGCCATGCTAATTGCTGCAAAACAACATCACCAAACATAGAGAGCTTTCAGTTTGGGGTTTACATCCTGTGTTTCTTCTTCTGTGGTGCTGCCAGAATAAACAGAGTCTATCGATAGCCTATGCACTGGTTACAAATTTGTAACCAGTGGATCTCTGCATTGTGTTAATTTTTAACATGCTGAAAAAGTCATTAATAAAACCTCTTCTCACTCTGACAAGCAGTGCCCTTTAGAGCTGCAGCTCTCCTTTTGCACCAAGGGGTGGCAGTATGACCATGTAAAGTAGACGTTCTCTTAACTCTCCGGTAGTCTTCAAGCACATCACGACACAGAGGATTTGAATGACCAAAGTGTTACCTTGTTAACTTAATGTGTACTGTTGATGTTGTGATAGACTTACACTGTTCTTTGTGTTGAGACTGGCCCCATACATCATCAGCAGCTTGATCATTTTAAATCTGTTTATTCTCACGGCATCATGCATGGGTGTGTCTCCGTCCTGCAGAAAAAACAAGATAATGATACAGTCATTTAAGCCACTGTCCAACAGGGAACTAGATGTGTTATTTATGCATAAATCATGATCCCTGAGCTCTCACTGCTTCATTAACCTGGCACTTAATAGAATGATGTTTCTTACTCTGTCTTTGGCATTGACGTCTGCCCCACAATGAATGAGGTGCTCGGCACACTCGCAGTGTCCTGTCCTCACAGCGACGTGGAGAGGGGTGCTATGCAACTAATTTGAGAGTAGAAAGAAACACGTCAGCTTCAGCTTTTCTCTGACCTGCAACTCTATGTCTCTTTCCAGTTGTGGACCTACCTTGTCTCTGGAGGTGAATTTTGCTCCTTCATTGAGGAGGAGCTGCAGAGCTGGCAGGCTGCCTCCTCTGCAGGCCCAGTGGAGTGCTGTGGCCTCTAGCTGGAAACCACACCATGGACTGTTAGACTACTGCTTTTTATATATATTCATACAGTGAGAGAAATTGTGTGATTTTTACCTTGTCTTTTTTCTCAATGGCAGCTCCGGCCTCCAGAAGTCTTTTCATGACCTCCACGTGTCCTTTGAAGGAGGCTTTGTGCAGAGCTGTTCTCTGGAACTGGATATTAGACCGGAACCATGTTTTATGAATCTGCGCACTGAGGCATGCTGTATGTTGCTGTGGAACACTCACATTGTCAGCTACGTTGGGGTTTCCTCCAGCAGTCAGATATTTCTCCACCACAGGCAGTTTGTTCTCCATGGCCGCTGACAGAAACATTTCCTCATCCACCACCTCTGGCTATAAAAGTGTTAAAAGACAGAATGTAGAAAAAGTGTATAGCATTTTATGTTTATTTTTATGTTCTTATTTAATCAGTTAAATAAACAACTAAAACACTGGCTGTAGTTAAAACGGGAGAACCCTCCAGTCAGCTGCAAGACTAGCATTTATAATGACCACTGTGCAAATGGGCATGATGTAGAGGGGATGGTTGACTCACATACCAACAAGTCAGATGCTCCCCTCTCTGTGGTTTACTTTACCTTCCTATAAGAATAGGTGCAGAGGCTCAAGAGACTCAATCAGCTATTGGCATTTAGCTGCAGGGTGCCAGTATGGAAATAGGTCGTCAGCAGTCAGGAAGATCAGCTTGATATTTAAGAATATTGTCATAATTTACTAACTAATTTGCTAACAGCTGACTGGTTTTGCAGGAGGTAGGGTCAAACACAGAGGGAGCCATGTCAGACCCGTTGGTACGGTAAGACAACAGTGTGACTCAAAAACCATCCTCTCCACATTATGGCCATTTACACAGAGGTTGTTACAAATGCACTGTGGCTTCTCTCATTTCAGCGAAGCTAGCCAATGAACTCTTGGCCAATTGAGTCATTGGCAAAGCTGTCAATGCTGGTTAGCTACTGAAAGCTACTGTCAGATTTACGTACACAACAAATGACCTAGTGATGTCACTGTCTCTGCTAGGATAGTGCTACATATCTATAAATGTGTACATGGAATTGTATCTATTTTAATTTGGCTTCACTGACAGTGTTAAACCTGTTGTTAACCCCAGTAGTTCAACAGTCACCGATGACTAAATAATAAGCATTAGCATGAGGATACATGTGAATGTCAAATTTATTTTCAAAATCTAAATCAAACATTTATTTGTGTTGCCATGTAGGTCAGACGTTTTACCACTATCTCGGGGTCTGGCTGCTGTTTCCTATGAATGGGGGCCTTCCTCTCCCTCCTCCTCTTCCTCAGCTGTAGAATGTTGAACAGGTCATCCACTGTTTCCAACTTCAGCCTGCCACTTTTATCAGTCTGATGGGGCAGAGACACAACAGATGGTTAAGAAACCCCAGCTTTATGAGCAGATTTTAATGTTGAGTTTTTTTGGATTGGGTGAAATTATGATACACTTCTCACCATCTGTCAGGGTTAGGGTTAGATCAGAGTTAAAGAAGACAGGTGAACATAATCAGCGCTGGTAAGTTTTAACGCCCTATGGATTTTGAAAGCGACTGCAGAAAGTATATACAATACATATACATTAATAAAGAAGAGTGAAATGTAGGAGAGACCCTGCTGATCAGTTGTATGTATTTTCACCCATGGACAAGTCATATTTGCATTCACAGTTACAGTTTTGCATTAGAAACTACTGGTTTAAGGTTAGGCATTAAAAAGTTGTAGTGAATAAATGTGACTCAGTAACAGGTGCTAACACTGTTGTTCTTACATTGAGAGCTGCCACGTTGACTTCCTCCTGCTCACCGCTGCTGTCGCCCTCCTCTGAAAGGCCCCCTCCCGCTGCCACCTCTTTGTGGGACCGGCGGTCATCCTGCTTCTCTTGATTGACGGCTGCCTCGTACACCCCCCCTTGGAAGTCGTCAACCTCTTTGCCCTCTGACCTCTTACCAGTCACCTGGAGGAGAGCAGAGGAAAGGTGGTGATTGAAAAATGTGTGAAAAAGTTTGTCTCGAGCTTTTTAGTCATGAGATGTTCAGCTGAGCCAAGAGGACTTTAAACACACCTTAGCACAGCATCAACACATTAACACACACTTCAACTGTGTAATGACCTACAACTGTTTATGTCCAACTGGATCACTGAAGGGAGCTATTTAAATAGCTTGAAGTCTACAACTCATTCTGCTCCAACAAAATCTGCTCCAGCTCAAACAGCTAATTCCTCATTGTTTAATTATTTTCAGGCAATTGCAATTTACATTAAAATAGTAAATGACGTGTTTTGTTGAGGCTCAAATCTAGGTCAAGTTATATATTGTTTTTACATGTATTTGAATAATAGTGTTAATAAACTTATTTTTTTAATGTTTTGAAATCATACAAATATTGTTATCAGAGCATAGCTTTTCATAAAGACACTTTGGGGTCTTTATCACCTAATCTGATATGAAAGTTGTAAAATAAATAAATAAATAAATAATTTACTTTCCCACACAAACTGGAACAATTATTGAGCATCTTTCCATTTGTTGCCTCATCATATGCCTGTTTTAAAGGGAGGCGCTGCTCCTGTCATCAGCATTTAGAATCACACCCATCAGCCGGTCTTACCAGTTCTTCGACACTGTGCAGTCCCATTCTTCTCTGGTATGGAGTAGTTTGAATAGGTATTTGAGGTAGATATAAGTCCACTGGTCTTGCTGCTGTGATCTTCACTGTCTCTGTCTGTTGGTCTTTGTTTTTTCTGCAGCCGGAGCCTCGGCCTCTTATATATCCTGGTCAAACCTCTGTAGAAAAAAAAGGCCTGTCATTCAACTCAGATCACATTACTGCCCTCATGTGCTCAGTGCTGCCAATCCACCCCTCCTCCTCCTCCTCTCCCCTGCCTAGTATGGACTTCACTCTGTCACCATGCAAAGATGGAAGAAAAGAAAGAGGTGTCACTCAGCTTTAAATACTGTGGGTGCTCATATACTATTGTACTTTTCTGATTGCTCATTTACTGAATCACTACAAAACTCTTTAAATGTTACTGTTAACAACAACAATAAATAAACGTCACACAATAACAAAATAATATTTGAAAAAAAAAAAATTCCAACATGCCAACTTCTCTTATATGAAATTTTCAAAGAAAACTTTTAATAATTAAAATCAAGTAAAATCAAGGAAGGCTCACAGAAATGTCTTAAGGAGTTAATTCAGAATCATTTCCATGAAGGCCACGAAGAGCTTTGAAAGCAAACAATAAAATCTTCAAATCAATTCTAGAGCACACAGGGAGCCAGTAAAACACGTTAATATGCAGGGTCGTTGGCTTACATATTTAATGAAACAAATTCTGTTTGAACTTATAGAGCTAAAATGTGAAGGCTTAATGTTCTTAAACATGAATATCTAAAAAAGAGCTAATTTGGCATGTGGTTAAATGTGTGAAAGGAGTGATTCATCACATGCACAACCAATCTTTGACTGTGTCTAGTCACACTGGGCACATGTCCATAAAAATGCAGTGATGTCACCATGAGGAGACAGGTTCATGGTGGTTGAAGAATAAATAGTCACACTTCCAAACATCTTGTCAGTAGAATGTCTGTCTGTCTGTCTGACTGAGTGACTGACTGTCATGCCAGGTATTTTATTTTCCTCTTGCTGTTAAATGTGGTGTGCAGCTGCATATTACATATCTCAGATCAACGTACAGCATGTACCGTGACGGTGATGACACGTCAGCATGTTATGTGGTAGTCATAAGCTCTGTGAGCTCATCATACACCAATTAGAAAGCAGGGTCTGATCAGAGACATAAAAAACACAACACAACACAAAAAACCTTAATGTCATTCATGTTCTTCAATCAAAACCTCTGTTCTTTAAATTAACGGACAATCAAGAAATTGAGTCAGAAGATATAGAACCTCAGTTGTAGTTCCTCATATGTTTGTACTGCATGCAAGCTATTTCTGAAACAGATCACGTTACTGAAATGGATGTAAAACAGTGGCCGCTTACAGATACAACTTCAATGTCCTGGTCAAGTTCATGGTGACTCCTTGAGTCCATCTAAGCATTGTAGCTTTTCCATGACTGAAAGGAGTATGTGCATAGTAACTTTGTACATACCAATAATAAAGACAGCAAGTTACATACACATTTATATCATTGCCAGATCAAGTTTGTTGTGAAGAAAGAGAGATTGCTCTCTTAGGGTCCCACCACAGTATTTTAGTTGGGTTGAGGTCTAGACTTTGACTAGTCCATTCTAAAACCTCTGTCCTTTTATTTCATCATGTCATTCTGATGTAGATTAGCTGCTGTGCTTTGGATCATTGTTCTGTTGTACGACCCAGTTTCCACCAAGCTTTAACTGTCAGACAGATGAACTCACATTTGTCTCTAGAACACTCTGGTATACAGAGGAGTTCATGGTCCACTCAGTGACTACAAGGTGTCCAGGTCCTGTGTCTGTAAAACAAGTCCAAACCATCAGACCTCCACCACCGTGCTTGACAGTGTGTATGAGATGTTTTTGCTGAAATGCTGTTTGGTTTTCAGCAGACATGGTGGTGAACATTAAGACCGAACACCTCCACTTTGGTCTCATGTGTCCATAGGACATTGTTCCACAAGTGTTGTTCTTTGTTCAGATGCAGTTTAGTGAACCTCAGTCCTGCTTCCATGTGCTTTTTAGACAGAAGAGTCTTTCTCCTGGTAACCCTTCAAACAAACTGTACTTGTTCAGTCTTCTTCTAACTGCTGTCATGTTAACATTGAGCATGTTCAGCTTCTCTAACACCATTGTTTATGTCTTTCTCTCTTGTCATTGTGTTAACACACACTTGCCAAAACAATCTGTTTTTATAGAGGTCTGTACACCTGCTGATGATCGATTCATTAAGGACTGATGATCAGCAGCACCTGCTGCAGCACAACTAATTAAATCCTATGGAAGCAGTAAGAGGGGTACACATGCTTTTCTTTCCTTTCGGGCTTCATTTTTGTTAAATAAATAATGACAGTGACAAAGATTATATGTTATATATATTGTTGTTCATCTGAGGTTGTAATAAAAAATAATAATAGCATTGCCTGTGAGGAGCAGTGAACAAGCATGAAGCAACAAACGTTACATTGGGTTATTTTAGTTCTGTGATGAAGTCTGATTCAGCTTCAATGACAGGCCCTCCATCAGCAACAGAAATATCACGCTGTTTCAATGAGCTACTGGCACCAACATTGCTACCTAAATAAAAAATAATGGTCTGCCAAAACAAACTCCCATGTGCCTATTCCAGCTGCCAGTGCTTCCTCTCAAACACTTATATCCTCCTCTAATATCTCTCAGCAGTCTCTTTATGCTTGTATGTGCAGGCAGGTCAGTCCTTCTGTTTGGTGTGAAACCTAGAGGGATACATCATAGGATTCTGTAATTATAAATAGACCCTGTGCAGAATTCCTTCTCTGGAAATATATCTAGTTGACTCTATTATTAGCAGTGTAAATCCTCCTCTCACCCACTATTCTCATTTGAAGGGAGGAGGGCTGCATCTGTGAGATCAATTGCAGTGGCTGAGCACTGTTTACGACCGTGTCATCGTATAAAGATAATCCTTCACTCAGAGAGACAAATCGTCCGGTCATAATTCACAAGATATTTTACTTTACAGGACAGTCCTCTGTCCATGAGCCTGTCAGAGGTATATCTGACATGGATATAATTTAAAGAAAGAGTGCGATGTACATTCATGTAGCCTTTTTCATTGTCAGCACTTTCCTAAGCTGTTTTCAGGGTAATTTTACTGCCTTCGATTCCAGCCTCTTATCTTAACATCTACTAGCTACATGAGCTGTACCTTATTTTTCAGGACTAGTCTAGGGTGTCCAGATACCATCATTCAATGTGAAATACATGCAGGCTTTTATAGAGTCTTTATTTAAATATAATTGTTATATTTACACAAAGGCTATTGTATTGTTATATTTCTACATGTATAGTCATGCTCAAAACTAAGCACCCCCTCTTTCAACATACAACTATGCCATTTTTTAAACAGGTTTCCCTTACTGCTTCCATAGGATTTAATTAGGTGAGCTGCAGCAGGTGCTGCTGATCATCAGTCCTTGATTAATTGATCATCAGCAGATAAAGAGGAGAAAGAGTCTTCTCTCTACTCTCTTCACAGTCTGACCCTAAACACATTTATAAAACAATATTCAGTCTTTGACAGAGTGCCACCTACTGGCAACACAAAATGTTGTGTAATTTCAATAGGTTTGATGAAGCACCAACTCCCCCCATGCACTTCCACTCTCTGACTTCTGGATTTTGTTCCACTCCCACAGCCCCTCACACTCTTGGCTTATCACAACATCCAACCACTTCACACCTACACAGAGACACTGAACCCCAACCCCAACCCCTGTCCTTCACAGCAGCCCAGGTGAGGACAGACCTCAGGAAGACAAAGACAAGGAAAGCAGCTGGACCAGACGCTATTAGCTCCAGTCCTGTGCAGACGAACTGTGTGGAGTTATGGAGCATGTTTTCAATCTGAGCCTCAAGCTCTGGAAGACCTCCTATGTGCCTAAACCCCCACAAACTGAAGGACAAACTGGTGAAGACAGGGATCAGGAACTTTCCACAAACCGACCACAGTTTGTGAGAGCCCAGAACTGCGTGTTTGACCTGCTCACCCGTAGCACAGGTGCCCCTCAGGGGATTGACCTGGCCCCCTTTCTCTTCACCCTCTACATGTCGGCCTTCAGACACAACAAGAAGTGCCAGAGCAGGCTCTACCTTCTAAGGAGACTGCAGTCTTTTGAGTGAAAGGGGCACTCCTGAAGACCTTCTATGACTCTGTAGTGGCATCAGTCATCCTGGACAGTGTGGTGTACTGGAACAGCAGCATCACTGAGAGGAAGAGGAAGAAGCTGGACAAAGTCATCAGGAAGTCCAGCTCTGTCCTTGGCTGTTCCCTGGACTCAGTGCAGGAGGTGGGTGACAGGAGGGTCCTGAAGAAACTGACATCCATTCTAGACAATGAGTCCCACCCCCTGCAGGACTCCCTGTCAGCACTGCAGCTTCAGTGACAGACTGCTCTACCCTCGGTGTGTGAAGGAGAGATTCAGAAGGTCTTTCCTTCCTGCTGCTGTCTGACTGTACAATGAACACTCCTGATAGCTTCAATATTCATACACAACACTATACAAAAATGTATTTATTTTGTTTCTTTTGATGCACTCTGTACAGTTTACAAACCACTTCTACCTCCACTCATCTGTGCAACAACTGTTAATATGTAAACTCTTTTTTGATTGGATTGTATATTTTATTGGTAGTTTATTTTATTATGTATATATTTTTCTTATCTTATCTTTTGCTTTCTGTATCATGCATGTTGTTGCAAAAAATGCAATTTCCCCATTGTGGGACAAATAAAGGTTTTCTTAATCTTAATCTATCATAGGTTTTTCTGTCTGCCCTTCTGGCCAGTTTTGTGCAGGATTATGACAGGACATGACATAGGATCAGTACACAAGTGTATCACCTCCAGATGCACAAAAATGTCTCTTGGACCATTTGCCACCCAGGCTGAAGTTGCCAAGGTAGTCAATAAGCTCCTCTTCGGCAAGGAACTGGGGGTGGATGAGATTCGCCTTGTGTACCTTAAGTCTCTGGATGTTGTGGCTGTCTTGGCTCACATGTCTTTGCAACATTGTGTGGCAATTGGGGGAAGTGCCGCTGGACAGGTGTGCTCCAACTACAGGGGGAATCACACTCCTCATCCTCCCTGGGTAAGTCTATGCCAGGGTACTGAAGGGGAGAATTCAGCCTATAGTTGAACCTTAGATCCAGGAGGAACAATGTGGTTTTCATCCTGGCCGTGGAACACTGGACCAGCACTACACCCTCCGCAGGGTGCTTAAGGGTTCATGGGAGTTTGCCCATGAAGAAGGCCTTTCACCGTGTCCCTTGTGACAATCTGTGTATGGTGCTCTGGGAGTATGGGGTCCGATCCTGCTAAGGGCTGTCCATTCCCTGTAATACAGGAACAGGTGTTTGGTTCGCATTGCCGACAGTAAGTCAGACCTTCTCCCGGTGCATGTTGGACCCCTGCATGTTGGACTTCTGCAGGGCTGCACCGGTTCTGTCCATAATTTTTTAGAATTTCTAGGTGCAGCGAGGGGCTGAAGGGAGTCCAGTTTGGGAACCACAGAATTTCATCTATGCTTTTTGTGGATGATGTTGTCCTGTTGGCTTTGTCAAACCAGGACCTTCAGTCTGCACTTGGATGGTTTGAGTCCGAGTGCGAAGCGAAGGGGATAAGATTCAGCACCTCCAAGTCTGAGGCCATGGTTCTCGACCGGAAAAAGAAATCTTGTCCTTTCTGCGTGGGAGGAGAGCTCCTGCTCCAAGTGGAGGTGTTTGTGTATCTCAGGGTCTCATTCATGAGTGAGTTTTTGTTGTATTATCCATGTTTTAGTAGTTTTTAAACTTCTTCAAAAAGTTCCTTTACTGACACTAATTAGTTTGTTTACAATGTATCCCAATATATAATATATTTACCGTAATATATTTCACGTGAGTCAATACATATGCTAACAACCTGCTTGGAACTTGCCTCTTTTATTTAAAAAACTTGATTTCACATACAAGAACTTGTCACATGCACGTACAACCAGCGTGCACGGAGCTTGCAGGATAACCTTTCCTTACACTCAAAGTGTGGGGCTTCTGGCTTTTTCTTCATTGATCTGTAGCATTCAGCCCTGACTGTTGTTTCACCTCTACCGGAAATGTTTGATCATCATGTTAAAAATTACATTAATTATCCATAAGCTATATGCTTGTAATCGAAATCTTTTCAACACAAACGTGTCATTTCTGTTGTATGCTAACGCTAATGACAACACAATCTCAGGTCTTACCTTCGAACTTGTTGATGTAGCTGGTAACATGAAGCTGGAATCCTTTGCTTTTTTAATAGAGGATGCTGTCGTTGATGTTTGAATAAAGCGACGTTGTTGATAGTCAGTGTTGGGAAGAATACCGTACTTTTAAAAAGTATTCAGTTACAGAATACAGATCACATGCCTTAAAACATAATTTGTAATGTATTCTGTTACATTACTCAGTCTGAGTAATGTATTCTGAATACTTGGATTACTTACTGAATTGCATTTTAAGTGATAGAGTGCAGCAATCAGCCCCTGCTGACTACAGAGGATGCTATAAAACATTCAATAGAAAATGCCCAGATTGTTCCAGCTGACTGCATTCAGTGTTATTAATTATTCTATTTTGAGAAACAGAAACAGAACGTAATGATGTCAGAATAATATATTTTTTAAACAACGTACACACAAAAAAAATAGTTGAATACGTCCATAAACTCATTTTACCACTTATAAAACTAGCTGACTGCAAGAGACACGTTCGCAAGTGTTAATCAGCCTCAGATTAAGACGGAGTTTGTTAGCAGCTAGCAGCTAACTAGTTCGCTTATTCAAGTGATGCTAACAGTGTAGCGGCATCATGCCTGAGAAGCATTAAGCACGCAGCGCTTCAGACTCAGACCCTGACCCCCATCAGTCCAGCTGCTCTGTCCTCTCTGTCGCCCGCAGCTGCAGCTTTCTGTCCAGTTTGCTGAACCAAAAACATTAGCTTTGATCAAAGATGTATTGACAGTTAGAGCTCTCACTCCAATGACTATTTACAGTCATACACATGTATATGACCACACAATGAGACAAGCGATCAGGAGAGTCAGACATCTGCCGTAAACAGGATCTTTGTTGTAAAAAGCCAGTGATTTTTACGTGACTCGTTTCATCCAGCAGAGTGAAAAAACACGTGGAAGTACCGATGTGTAATCCACTGATTTTCAAAATGTAACTGTATTCTAATTAGATTGATTAGACTGTAACTGTAAGGGAATACAGTTACTATTTTTTTGTATTCTAATTACGTAACGTCGGTACATGTAATCCGTTACTCCCCAACACTGTTGATAGTAAGTTTTGGCAGATCCTGGAGTGATCGAGTGAAGGACACCATAAAAAGAAACTGTTTCTATTCCATATGTAGTCTCTTACTGGAATAACTTAATAAGCAACCTTGAATGTAAGAAGATCTGGAGCTTACCTGCCAGATACATGATAAATAATAAAATAAAACAAGTGTCTTTCAAAATAATTCATAGAATTTACCCCTCTAAAATCTTTTTTGCACAACGTTTTAAAAATATTACTGATACCAGTTGCTCTTTTTTTGGGATCCTCTGAAGATGTCTTCCAATGCACCCGAGTGGTGCGAACGCGATTTTGGCGATTTACACCATTGGTATGCAGGTGAAATCACTAGGAGGAGTTCGTCTTGATTGACTTGATATTTGGTGGATGTGACCTAAAGGACCTGCTGATCAAAAGCTTTTCTCTAACTTTAAGGGCGTGGCCTCTGTGGCTTGCCAAAATCTGGTGACAATTCATGATCTCGCGTGCCCACATGGCTCTGCAGCGCCCCCTAAGTGTGAAAATATTCATCGCAAAGTCCACAGACTTGAAACTCCAGACACTAATGTATAGCCTCGCAACGAGACAAAAAGCCTCTTGGACGAAAATTCCACAACGTACAGGAAGTCCACCATTTTGAAAAAACCACACCACGTTCCAATTTGCACTCCCTGCATTTTTGCGAATTCCTCCTAGGGGACTTGCCTGATCGGGCTGAAAATTGGTGCACTTGCCCTTAAGGGGTTCGGGACCAAAAGTTATCAAAATCGCAGCACTTCATCATACGGTCTGGCTGTGGCGCCACCACAAAGTCGCCCACCTACAGCCAATGAATGTTTTTGTGGCTGTATCTCCCACATACTTCATCCAATGTGGATGAAAAAAATCAGGCATAATGAGCCTGTTATTCTGAACAGATGGATATAGCCATATGAATATGCGGGCATGGCCACATGGCTCAGCAGCGCCCCTTAGGATTAGATATGGGACCCACTTTGACCTACACACATGAAAATCGGTACACCAATGTATCCCCTCTAGATGAGAAAAACCAAGTAGTTACCTCTGCAACACACAGGAAGTCCGCCATTTTGAAAAAATGCACCATTTTGTGTTTTGCACCTACCATACTCATTCAAGGAACTTTCCCACTGGGCTGAAAATTTGTGAGCTCACTCTTAAGCCCATAAGGACCAAAACTTGTGAAAAGTGTAGAGCTTTATTACACGCTCTGCCCATGGCGGTGCCCTTCGCCAATGCACAGGAAATAGATGTTTTTGTGGCTGTATCTCCCACATACTTAATCCTATGTGGATGAAACTTTACAGTCATGTTGAACATCTGACTCTGCACAGATTGATATGCTGATATGCTACAGTCACTGCACCACCTACTGGCCGGAAGACCTTTCTTTTGTATATATTTATTCCATTGTACTCCTCTGTCCTGCTGACCACTGCTCATGCCAGTAACGGGGGAGAGAGGACGCGGGGCGCTAGGGGAGGCGACGGCTGCGAGTGCGAGGGCCCGTCATCTCTGCTTGCAGCTTTAATTCTACTTAAATCCCCATGTTGCACATATTATGTGAACAAGTACTGCTGAAGGAGAAGACCTCTTTCAGCTTCAGATCGTCCAGTTGTTCCCTCCAGGAAATAACTCATAGAAATGATGATTGCTGCCAAACACCTCCGGCCAAAATTTGGTTTACTTGGAAAAAAACAAAAAACTATTTGTTGCCAAGCAACACACAAAAATCTTGTTGCCCTTGTAAATAAATAAATAATGAGTGGTCCACAGTGAAAGGATTAGAAAGAAAAAAAATCAAGTTATGACTCATCACTTCTACATTTCACTTTTATATATTGCTTAAAATATAAAGTATAGAGACAAAGGAAGAGGTCAGGGAGACATGAGAGTATCAGCACTGAAAGAGATTATACATTTTTTGTTAATTTAATTTAATTTGAATTTTTAAAATGAGAGAAAGAGACAAACTAACCTTTCAGTGATCAGAAATAATCACTAGGCCTCAAAGCTTCTGAGTGAGCAGATAAGAACAAGGTGATGCTTGGTCAGCTATGATGCCATGGGTAGCCTTTTAGCATCTGTTGTCAAGAAGTAAGTCAAAGACTTTACTCAAATTTCATCCAGGACTCAGGTTTCATGCTCATTTATTCATTTTCACTTAAAACCTGGTTTAAGGTTAATGAAATATCATTAGGTGGTTTCAGTTACCACAGAAATAACTCAATTGACCCAATCTACAATATGATGTGCTGCCTGAAAAGACCCATTTTGTGATACATAATTTAGAGGCCACTTTGTCCTGATTGCTGGCGTCATTGCTTGTTTGGTGTGTGTGTGTGTGAGTGGATGATGATGATGGGAGGAATGAATGCTTGTGTTGCTAATATAATATTTTTGAAGGTTTTCCTACAGTAAAGTTTGCTGTCATCTGAAAAATGCTGACTGCAAGGACTTTCAATTCTATATGAGGCATTATTGTATGGGTGGCTCATGTCTTTGATAAAACATGTAGAAAAAAAACTTGCACAGTGTATGAAATCCAATTACTTTACATTCTGAATATATTTTGCATTTTTATTTATTTGCTGTACAGATCTGTACAGATCTGGAGAAAAGTAAAGAGAACTCAGCTCACTTGTTACTTTTTCATAGGAGACATACACACAAGTTCAATTTTTGGACTGTATTGTTCAGATGTTTCTAAGGGTTTGCTCCTCACATAATCCTGTGATTGGCCAGCTGTATGGAGGTATGAATGCTGTATGAAGGTATATTCCATGTTAAGCTGTCGTTTGTTAAAACTATGATACCCATGTCACTTATTATGTTTACAACCCCATGAAAACCTCATGCAAGAACCCATTTTTGTTATTTCTATATTTATCCTACATTTTCGTTATTTTGTTCGTATACCCATAGACTTGTGAGACTCTAATCTAATTTGTGCTCTTTCTTCAGCTATGATCAAATTTTATGAGTGGTCGCTTTGTTTTACTCTGATCATCGTGCCAGTGTGACAACAATGCTAGCCTGAGTCCAAAGGGACATGAGGAACTGTTGCCACACATTTCCCAAATCATGCCAACAAACACTCACATAAACACTTCCTGTGTGAATACTAATAGAGCTTAGTATGAAACTTCTTAGTGTGTATTAATAGACACAGTAAACTTGATGGTAGTAATGAGGGTCTTTAAGCGAGAGGAGATGTGTTGAGCTTACATACACAACTGTACACACAAACATAAAGACACATGTACACATATCAGAGAGATTCACTGCTCAAGGTCACAGTGTAACCTCTGTGTGTGTATGTGTGTTTGGTTTCACGTGCGCACATGTGATCATCCCTCATAAACGTGAGGGGCAAAGGTCAGGCATAGTGACCCAGCACCTGCTGTAACCAGACACATAACACCCTATACAAGTTATTTCTGCCTGACACCTCTGATGGTAAACAATCTATAATCCTGCTCTAATCTCCTTCATGCCTAAAACACAGGCCGAGGCCACAGAGAGCAGTCAAACAAAGGGGAGTGCAGCTGTTGGGACACACAGTCACACCTGGGAAAGAGAAACTATTTTTTAAGCATGCGCCTTCTCTGAAATTATTCTCCATGCAGGTATGATTTATCATTTCACATTTGTGCTGCCAAGGTGCCCTTACATGACATAGATATTCTATGGGATTATGATATGCTGACTCAAAAGGACTCTAACTATCATTAGCAGATGGTAAACTGGGGCCATAAAGGTTTGCACATAGTCAGCAAAAACACCCAGATCAGCTGTGGAAAAACCTGAATGAAAAACCAAAAAGTGTCTAAGTCATCAAAGCAGGAGGATTAAGTTCTGTCAGAGAAGCAGCCCATCTGACATCATCCGGCCATTTAATGCAGGACTACTGTACCTTAATGATAATGCAGCTGTGGCTCATCATAATAAATGCTTATTGCAATAGGTCACAAAACTTAAACTTCATGCCACATGTATGAGGTGTTTCTGTCCATAGGACAATGTTCTGCAACTGAAATATTTGAGTAGGGCAGTAAGTTTAGGCAACCATTGAAAGGAGGTCTGGACCTTGTCTAATCCATTCTAAAACCTTGATTCTTTTATTTTTCAGTCATTCTGATCTAGATTAGCTGCTGTGCTTTGGATCATTGTTCTGTTGTATGGCCCAATTTCCACCAAGCTTCAATTGTCTTCCATGTCCTTTTTGGACAGAAGAGTCTTTCAACACTGTACTGTACTTCAGTCTTCTTCTCATTGTGCTGTCACATTAACATTAAACATGCTCAGTGAGACCTGTAAAAGAAACTAAAATATCATCTTGTGCCATTCTTGTCACCCAATATCACGTAGCATCTTATTTGTGAGCTACATGTATTATCCCCAGTAACTGATGTAATGCAATGTTTTTGCAGCAGCAGGAAGAGAAATTTGTGCAAGGATGTTGAAGTCCAGTGTCAGGGGGGCAGAGGGAGGGGTGGGAAAGGTGGGGGGTGAGGTGGACGTGGAGGTGGGGGCGCGGGGTAAGAGTAAGGCCCCCCCGTTCACACTGAGGAAATCAATCCAGCTAGAGCGGGATTCGGGCTGTGTCAAGATATAGCCGGATAGTTTTTTTTCTGAGTGTGAACACCGCAAATCCTGCTATATCCAGCTTGATTTCAATCCACATCTCGGAGGTGGATCTAGCCAGATTGGCTGAAATGTGGCTCAGGTCTGAACTCAAATGCAGCTAGCGAATCCGGCTAGTGATACTTCCGGTTCACGGAATTGTTAATAAATGGGTCTTTCTCATACCTACTGCTTCTGACAATTGATAAAGCCTTTTCTAACATTCCATCCGTAATAAAAGTATGTATGACGTGTTGATTTGGTGTTGAATATCGGATCAATAATGGTATCGGTCGATATTCATGGCTGCAATATCGGTATAATATTGGAAGGGAAAAGCCCTAGCTACAAAGGTATGAACTGCTTTTTAAACCGGAAAAAAACCGAAGGAACAAGCGACACAGAACGAAAAAAATGCATGCGCACACGCGGTTCTACGGCTGCCTGAACGGACTCTGAATATTACGAGGCGCCACCTGGCAGTTTGGAGGACCGCAAACAAGCCGGGTTAAGCCGGACACATGCATGTGTGATTTGAAAATAGGTCTGAACGTATCCAGCTTAAAGGCTATTCAGATACAATCCTACTCTAGCTGGACGGACTTTCTCCAGTGTGAATGGGGCCTAAGAGTCACAAAAGTAAAACACTAGAAAAATAATAGAATGAATTATACATTGGGTGATACTTTGTATGGGTTTTATTTGCCATGTGAATACTACACACACACTTAGCTGCTTCACATACTGTGAACACATGCATCAAGCTAAGCCACACAACAGTCCAACAGTCTTGTGGCATGTTCTTTTTGTGTGTGTGTAGAGCATTAGGCGAGTGTGTGTTTTCATAGATGTGTTCACAAGAATGCCAACTGCTCGCCATGAACAGGTGTAACAGGATCAGTAACTGGGCGTCGTGGCCGTGTGGTGAGGAAACAGCTCACTGGCACTAAACAGCAGCTCCAGAGGAATCCACACCAGTCCCCAGGTTCAAGGTTAAAAATGGAGAGAAGGAGGGCGGGGCTAGTAAAAATCACAATAAATAAACGCTATTATTTTCATTTATTGCATAACAAACTTTAACACACCTGCTTCTGGAGAAACAGCAGCATAAGTTCCTTAGCTACGGAAGGCTAAGGTAGTAGAACTCATCACTCTGACACAAAACTAAGTCTAAAATGCATTCAGATGGTTCATTTCAGTTAATACAGCAGGTCCTCCACACAAGCAGCCTGCTCTGTGATGGCACATAGATTTTTGGCTCCTATGTGATGGCTTTTAATGCAAGAAAGTAATGTCTGTGAGTCCCTGAGCGATGAAACTGCCAAAACATCTGCTGATGTATATGAATATAGTCAGAAAAGTGACTCAGCGATGCCAGTGATTCCACTAAATTTAGTAAACATTAAGCACCCAGCGCCGACACTAATGCCAGACCTTGTAAGACTATAGCAAGCAAAGCAGCTGAGTATACTCAAGTGTGAGGGTGTGTTTTATAGGATATGTATTCATCTTTGGTTTGCAGTCTCACCAGGCAGTCCTCGCTGTCCCACTGCCCAGGAGGATATCTGTGGTTTGGGCTGCGGTGTTGTGGGAATTCCGTACACTGGTGCCCATCACACCCGAAAATAATCCCGGTTTGGTATTTTCTGACTCAGCTGCTGTTCAGCTGCTGCATGCTTCATTTGGAAGGGATGGGTGTGCAGCATTTGGCTGAAAAGAATACAGTTAAATTTACATCAGCTTGGCACAAAATGGCCATGAGAGGTCACTTGCATGTGGAGTTCAAAAACCACAGTAAACCTATAAATAATAGACAAAAACGTAGCTTCATATCTGGCTTTAATGTAATCTGAGGTTAAGATGTGCTGTTTTTATTTGTGTGTTAAAAATGATCATTGCCTGCCGTCCATGGCCTTGCCTGCTGCTATGACAGTGCTGTGTAGTTAATGAGAAGAGCAGAGGGTTTTGAAATGAAAGAGAATAAGGTTGGAGGGGTTGGGGCTTCATGAAGCTGTGGTCAGTAATTAGGGGGTTCAGACGCTGATCCACATTCTTGTAGAGTGAGGATATAGAAGAGTGTATGTAGGACACTAACACACCCTGACACTAGTGAGAGAAATCTTTTTATTTACCTTAAAATGTTGTTTTTGTACAAAATACAAAATACTTAATACACACCAGTTAGCCTCATCTCTGATTTGTGTTTATAGGTGTTTGCCTGCTAACAGGCTAAAGCATTGCTGCTCAGCATGACAAGCTGCTGTTTGCTTGCATCTGCTGTCCCAATGTTTTCTGCAGAACTTTCCTGAGTCCATGTCGGTTGTTGTGCTCTGGTATCACCAAATTAGCATGCCAAGTTCATGTGTCAGTATGTTTTTCCTTTCTTTACTAAACATTTTGTTGTTTCGTGCCACTGTAATTTCCCCATGGCAGCAGAAAGGCACAGTTTTCCATTTAAATGTAATATTATGAATGCTTGTGTTTTAAAACAATCCTGATCTTTATCTGGCCTATTACACTGTCATCCATGTTTTTAATGTCTCAGACTGTAAATATGAAGGTTTACTACTAGCAAAACATTGAAACCCAACTGTCACTAGATGAAAGTCGCAGGCATTATACAGCCACCCTGTCCCCAGCCTGCTTTTTGTTGCATTATCGTTCCATGATCCATGTCAGGTGTTGACATCCAATACAACACCAATGTTTTGTTTTGGCCATAAATAAAAATACAAATAATTTGCAAGTAGCTTAAAATGCATAGTTACTGCACACAGTAACGTCATTACAAGTTATGTGTTATTTATCATGATACCATGTTAGTGTCACCATCGTCCCTCTAAACTCTAAATACAAAAGCAATGACATGTCGAGCCTGGTATTACTGATAATCTCTCTCCTAGCTATGATCTTCCATGTCAGCTGCTGCTGATTAAGATAGGTGTTCAAAAATGTAGTCTGAGAGGGGTTTCAGCACACTGAAACTGATTAGGTCTTTTCTATGAAGTAAAATGGGACAGAACAGACTGAACGCCCTGGCTACTCTATCGAGCAGGAAATGATCAGAACACCAGACTTTGATGACATGATCATTAGCCTCTTTGCTTCTTTTCAAATAAGGTAAGGCCCCAGCTTAATAACTGTTTGAAGGACAGCAGCCGTCCTGCCAGTTGTGCTGTTGTTCATTATTTTATTCAGGGTCCCACATGGGTTCCTGATAATGTTGCTTTTACTTTAGCTAGCTGTTCTGTGGCTATAATTTGCTAACCCACTCACCACTGGCGGCCACTGTTAATGACACAGAGGACACTGGAAAACACTGGAAATCCAAAGGCTGATATCAACACAACACACAGTTTGCAAACCAGAACAGATTCCAGCACACAAAGGGGAGCACAGACCTAAATACACATGGTTAACAGGAAACAGGAGAACACTACCAGGGTGGGGCAAGGAATCAGAATGGAGGGAACACAAGTAGAAGTAAAACAGACAGAGAGATTACCAAGGACCCAAAGTACAGACCTGTGTGTGCTTGGTAGGTCGTACCTTGATGATCACAACAAATTATAACTGCTAATTATTTTTTAATATATAAAACAACTATCTTAGGGTTAGAGTATATTCACTATATATGTACTTACTAAATTACAAAATGATCAGTTACACAATAACTTAAAAATAAAGGAAAATAACCAAGACATGCCAAGCAATACAAGAAATGATGCATTGAAACAGTTCAAAATATGAATCATACACTGTTAGGCAACCTTTGCAGAAGATCAAAAAACATTCTTAAATCTATGAGGGATAGGTGTTTAGTTGGGCCTCCTCCTGGTAATTTCAGTTAACTTTTTTATTATTTTGTGACCCACACGTGGGACTGTAGCTCAGTAAAAATAGTTGGAATCTTTGAATTACAGCCAAGTCAAAGTGACCTTGGTCCACCTTGTGTGTGTGTGTGTATGTATCTATATATTGTGCTACTTCTTCATAATAACATACACAGAAAAGAGTCCGGATAACCCCATGATTGCCTAATACATAATAATAATAGTCGCACACTGTCACACAGACACAATCATGAAATGATCTCTGTATATATAGCTTGTGTATCTGTGTAGACAAGGGTGTGTGTTGCACAAGAGATGAAATGACACTAGCATGATTTAAATAAACACATACAAATGTGGAACTGTTGCCATCCTACAGCAGAGTCTCTCTCACACACACTCCTTTCTTTATGCAGTAAATGTACTCCCTTTGATATCAATCTGCAGCTCTATCTGTATCCTACCACTCTTTATCTCCCTGTGTTCAAACCTCTTCCTTTCTTTGTCACTTCTGCTCTTAATTCGTTCAAACCACAACTCGTGTCCTCATCCTATCTCTCTCATTATCTTAAACACACAGTAGAATCTTTCTCTTCCCACTATTCTCTCACTGCTTTAGGTATCTGTTGTTTCCCTCTCCTCACCCCCCCCCTCCCTCCCGCTCATGTCTCTCTTAGATTTTAGCCTAATTTGGACTGATGTGAACCTCAACATGCATTTTCCTACAGTGGGAACTAATTGGTCTAATGAGAGCATGTTAGCATCATCTATGACTACTGAACACTGCAAATCTTTCTTGCCTCATTCAAAAAAACCCCTCAATAATTCAAGTGTTATTTATTGTCAGGTGTTATTTATTGTCAGGCATGAAGAAATACAGGGAGCGTGGCCAACTTTAATAGGATCTGCCTGCCCCTCTGAAGATATTCAATCAACAATCCCCTCTCAGGGGAAAATGACACTATTGTTTTACCGGAATCGTTGAAGGGTCACATTTTCTTTTTTTCTTTTTATCTCAAGGACAGTCCCACAGCGGGACTGGGAACCCGTTTCCATGGTGAAACATTCCGCTTCCCAAAACAAGAGGTCATATCCCACAGGGTGATGTCACTGAAGACTTTTGTTTTCCCTCCAGTGGCCCCCCTTTATGTGAGTCTGCTAAACTTCTGAAATCATGCCTTTTATTGGTTTTAGAGACAGTACTGGACAAACTGACATGATGGGGAAGTCAACACATTCAGTGTTAGGGACATGCACAGCAGTCCCGTTGTTACTGTGGCCTTTCAGTGCAAATTACACATGCAAACCATAGGTCAGCATTGCAAGGCCATTAAATCAGCATGGTGCATATTATGCATGGCAAAATATGTAAAATGTCTCTTCTAATCCAAACTGTGATTAATCATTCAATCAATCAATCAAACATACCACTTCATTTATAATTCGTCGCATTGATGTCATACACCTGCAGTAACCCTTAGGCCACTGGCAGGCATGGACAGGCCACCTGCCCGGTGGGCTGACGCACATTTTTGGGCAGGGGATGTCATAATTGTTTATAAAAAAGTGTTTTATGAATATTTTTATCAGCTAAGATGTTATTTGTGACGTAACGCAGCTCATGGGTTGATTTTCTTAAAGGACATTGGACTAGTCCAGTGAGGGTGCAGAGCAGTCCCATTGAGTGCCCAGGCTGTCGGAGTGGCACACACCGTGTAACAGAGTAGTAACACAGAGGACGGAGGAGTAGCTAGTCAGGTTGATTCAGAGCAGGAGGAGGTCAGCCCGGCCCCGGTAAGGAGTAGCCAAAATGTTAGCAGAATGAAGAGAGACATTTTTAAATGTAGAGAGGGCAGAGGGCTGTGTGTGTGTGTTTAGCCTTTGTTTTCACATAATGCTATGAGTAGCAGTAATGTCCAGATATCTATGACCACAGGTAGTGTTGCATCTCTCCCCTGGCTTGTTTTTCAGCGTGTTCCATCTTATCCTCATGTCTAGGCCATGGAGACCAGGAGAATGTAAGGCGTCTCAGTCTGGCTTTATCAGTCCTTTCCCTCTTTTAATAAATTCAACAACTAATTATATTTAGCAATAGAATCATCATCATGAATGTGCAATTCTTCCATTCATCTGTCTTCTTCTGCTTATCCAGTGTCAGGTCACAGGGTCAGCAGCAGAAGCCCGTACCCTCTTTTCCCAGGTCACCTGCTCCAGGTCAGACGACACCAAGCATTCCAACAGACATAATCCCTCCAGCATGTCCTGGGTCTGCTTCTCTTCCTAATTGGACATGCTCAGAACATGTCACTGGCTATCCCAACCAGATGCCTGAACCAAGCTAACGGACTCCTTTCCATGTACAGGAGCTCCTGTGACCGAGATGACCGAGCCCTCCATGCTGTCTCTGAGAGGCTGGCTACCCTGCAGAGGAAACACTTATTTTCAGCTGCTTGCATCCTCAATCTAGTTCTTTTGGTCACTACGACTTAGAGGTACTGATTTTCATCCCCCACTACTTCACAGTCAAAGAACCCCCACGTTTAACTCTGGGTTTTTTTTGTAAAACCATAAAAAACCTGCCATTATTTATTATCTATTATTTATCAAAACAAAGAAACAAATAAAAAAAACATGTTGAATATTACAACACATGTGCTCCTCAGTCTGGAGCTCCTGCACATTTCTGTATCTCCATCCAGAGGGTTGGAGTGTGAACAGTCTGTGCTGAGGGTGGGTGTGGAAACTGTTCTCCTGTGGAGTCCTGGCGATCTTCTCAGCAGTCTTCATCAATCTCCGCAGGTGTTTCTGGCCCATTGTGGTGGTGTCGGTGTACCACACAGTGATGCAGCTGGTCAGGATGCTCTCCACAGTACAGCTCCTCAGCAAGTACAGTCGCTGTTGTGGCTTCTCGACCAGCTGAGTGTCCAGGTGAGACCCAGGTATTTAAAGCCTCTTGCCCTCTCCACTTAAAGCTCATCAACAGGGTCTGTACTCAGTGACTGGTGAGTTCCCCCCAATCCTTCCTCATGTCCACTATCCTCTCATTTGTCTTGTCTGTGTTGCAGGTGAGGCTGTTCTCCTGTCCTCAAGTCACCAGAATGGCTGAATCATCTCCACCAGATGCGTCATCACTTAGATGTCTTTGAAGAACTTCAGAATGACGTTGTCCTTCTGGGAGGTGACACAGTCAAGTGTGAACAGTGTGTAGAGGATGAGGCTGAGAACACATCCCTGTGTAGTGTCAATATTGGTTATGGTGTGTTCAATCTTCCAGTAGTCAGGTAGTCCAGGAACCAGTCACAGAGTGTGGGCTGCAGTCCGAGCATTAATAGTTTGTGGGCTACCATAACCAAGTAGTAGTATTTATTATGTTTAAAGACCACACCCTGATAAAATAATACTTTTGGAACAATTTTAAGGTAAGTTTCAAACTAGATGTTGATACCCGCCCTGTCCCTTTAGGCTGCATGTTACAGAATGTTCTGTTTTCTATTGATTGTACAAACTGACCTCATCATTGCACCGTTCCATTACAGAGTGACCTTTCTGGTCATTTTCAGGTGTTACTATCAAAAACAATGCAAATATTCAGATGTTAATGGTCATGCATCCAGCCAGATAAAGAAACCATATAAGCCGGACAAGCCCACTAACATCACCTGGGGACATCCTCCTACCCTCCTATCCTATGCTAACATGTTTTTAGGAGTATTTTTACTGAAACGTTCTTTTTTATGGAGTCTGATGCGAAACATAAAGAGTTCAGTCCCTTTGTGCTGTCATTGATGATGCTCCTGTCTAACTCCACTGCAAAGAAACCTGAATGACCTAGAGATGCATCTGTCCATAAATATATATTTTAAAATATTAATAACAAGAATTTAGAGAGTGTCTACTTGCATGGGACTTGGGCCTTTTATGCTGAAAATACTAAAAATGACTAAACAACATAAAACCCATGAGCGGCCTGAACTTAACTGTGCAGTTTGTTTAGGCTCCATCCTTCTATAGCATATACAGAGCAGCGTGTGTGTGTGTGTGTGTGTGTGTGTGTGTGTGTGTGTGTGTTGTAGGCCAATAGTCACTGTTACACAACGCTTTCAGTTTCCGAGCCCTGCCTGCCTGCCTGGTGGCTCCCCGCCCACCGCTGCTCTCTGCCGCCTGCCTGCTGCTGCTGCTGGGCGGACTGGGGCAGATCCGAGCCGACCAGTTCCGTGTTCTCTGCTCTACCAGTGGACGGACCAGGCTGTAACGAGATAACCAGGCGGTGTATCGATGGACATTCCGGTCCAGCCACGGCGTCCATAACTGCGTGGGGCTGCGGACGGAGGTGAGGGCTGTTGTTATGTCTCATTATTTCTGGATTCATCCGCCGCCGCCGTAGCGTTCCGTTCCAGCCAAACTTTGAGGCTGGACCTCCTCTCTCTCTCTGTCTCTGTACACCCCTCCCTCTCTCTCTCTCTCTCTCTCTTACACTCTCCCTAAACGCAAAGTGCTTCACCGTGCACACGCACATGCGGGATCACGGTATGTTCGCGCAGCCGATGAATAATCCGCGTGCGTTTCCGCTTGTCGCTCGTGTCGTTTAAAAGGCCGTGACACGAAGCTCCGCAACTTTTACTGTCGATACGTGCTCGTACGTGCCCGTGCGCGTGTAAGCTAGCGGGGCTATACGCGGTACCGAGCTAACGACATGCGTGTACGTTCACGCCAGCGACAGTACGGGTGTTTCATGTCCGTGTGTGTGTGTGTGTGTGTGTGTCACTGTAATGTGGCGTCCATTGATGTTGTTTTGACACAGGTGACGTAGACCGTGACGCGCCTAACGATGAGATAAGCGGATCTGCTGTGCGCGCGTCTCATTGACGGACAGGCAGGGGATTTCTGAGCTGCGCACTAAAAAGGAAAGAAAGGCCGCTGAATGAAGCAGGAGTGAATGAAGCAGGAGTGAAGCACACTCTAAATGAAGCAGGAGTGAAGCAGGAGTGAATGAAGCAGGAGTGAAGCACACGCTGAATGAAGCAGGAGTGAATGAAGCAGGAGTGAAGCACACGCTGAATGAAGCAGGAGTGAATGAAGCAGGAGTGAAGCACACGCTGAATGAAGCAGGAGTGAAGCACACGCTGAATGAAGCAGGAGTGAATGAAGCAGGAGTGAAGCACACTGAATGAAGCAGGAGTGAATGAAGCAGGAGTGAAGCACACGCTGAATGAAGCAGGAGTGAATGAAGCAGGAGTGAAGCACACTCTGAATGAAGCAGGAGTGAATGAAGCAGGAGTGAAGCACACTCTGAATGAAGCAGGAGTGAATGAAGCAGGAGTGAATGAAGCAGGAGTGAAGCACACGCTGAATGAAGCAGGAGTGAAGCAGGAGTGAAGCACACGCTGAATGAAGCAGGAGTGAAGCACACTGAATGAAGCAGGAGTGAAGCACACTCTGAATGAAGCAGGAGTGAAGCACACTCTGAATGAAGCAGGAGTGAAGCACACTCTGAATGAAGCAGGAGTGAATGAAGCAGGAGTGAAGCACACGCTGAATGAAGCAGGAGTGAAGCAGGAGTGAAGCACACGCTGAATGAAGCAGGAGTGAAGCACACTCTGAATGAAGCAGGAGTGAATGAAGCAGGAGTGAAGCACACGCTGAATGAAGCAGGAGTGAAGCACACTCTGAATGAAGTAGGAGTGAAGTAGGAGTGAAGCAGGAGTGAAGCACACTGAATGAAGCAGGAGTGAAGCACACTCTGAGTGAAGCAGGAGTGAAGCACACTCTGAGTGAAGCAGGAGTGAAGCACACGCTGAATGAAGCAGGAGTGAAGCAGGAGTGAAGCACACTCTGAGTGAAGCAGGAGCGAAGCACACTCTGTTTCCTCTGTAGTTTGTTCCTGTGCAGTGAGTAAACTGCTTCGATCCGGCTCTGCATGCACACACCTGACACACACACACACCACAAAACACAGCATCCCTAAGGCCACATCTTCATACACTGTGCGTCATAAGGCAGGTGTGTAAAATATGTGTCCAAGACAAAACAACGAACTCAGGAAGCACATGAGTTAAATGTACTAATGTGGCTGTTTGAATAAATAAATACGATGGTGTACAAACATAGCATTTGAGGCTAGCTTTGCTGTGTGTTGGCAGTTTCCATGAAGTCATGGTTACAACACATGTGAAGCTGAAGCATAACAAAACAAGTCATTAGCTATTAGCACTATTATTCTGTGTGTACAAAACAAACAGTTCTTTGACTTTAATAGAGGAACATGACTCAGATAAGTGAGGCAATGCATTAAAACAAAGAAGCTTTTAACATAACCTCAAGAAAGGTACAGCATCTATAAATAAACAAAGCAAACCAACTTCTATATGTGTAAACAATGTGTTAAAGCTTATTTTGATTGCAGTATTTGTACAAATAAGTACTTTGCTTTTGAGTTCATGAAACATGAACATGAATTTGAATGAATAATAGTTCATGTTGGAATGTCTGAGTCTTTATGTGACCTAAAGGTTCTCTTACTGTGGACCGACTGCAGCCACAGTGAAGCGCTCAGAGCCTGTTGGTGTAATGCTTGTAACAGGCTGCTGGCTATTTGTTTCGGCCCACTTAGATTTTTTTAAATAGTTAACTGGTTTAACAAAATAACTTAGCCTATACATCTGATGACTCTTGAGTTAAGTTGCCTATCATAACATTAAGTGAAACTGTTACATTAGGCTTGTTTAATTGGTGGCAGAGTCTGTAAACATTTTGATTGACTGTTCAACTTAGCAAGGAAGTGGGGAACAGGAGCAGTGAAGAAAGCAACCAGTGCCAGAAGGGCACATACAGAGAATACTTCTCTAACATTTGTCTTTGGTGGGTAGTCCATCATACATTCTTCGGAGTTCTTAGGCACTGCCTAAGAACTCCGAGGCCATGGGTGTCCGTTTACAGCCCGGTAATAGATTCTCTGTTGGTTGTAGAGAAAATTGGTTGGATGTATGAAAAGATGGCTAATGGCTTGGCTAATAGTTACCGTAGTAACAAATTTAGCGCCATCTTTTTTTTTAGCTGCCTAAACGGAAGCAGCTGTCATAGTGTCATGGCATCTTTTCCTGATGTCAAAGCAGGACTGCCCTTCTTTCAATCATCAATATGGACTACTGCCACCTGCTGGTGTGGAGAGTTATTTTTTAACACAAGTTAATGGAATAGGATGCGTGGCCACTGGCTGTAGTCATTGCGATGTCTTAAAATGCACATTTTTGGCTCCACAAGTGCAGTGTCAGCCTATGTTACTGCCAGCTTTAGGTGTGTCTGGGCCTTTGGTATGCTAATGGGAAGGATATTTGTGTTTGTTTCCTTGAAAAAGTGATTTTGAGATGATTAACCTGGCAGGTAAACCCCCTAACCCTGCAGCTGGTTGTATAGCATGTCTACCTGTGGCATGATCGTGTGAAACACTGCTGGGACAACACAAAAAGCTTCATGTTCTAGCATTCTTACATTCTCTCTTCAGGGCCATCAAATGCTTCTCCGTTCCATATGGTCTCCAAACACTTTCCTAGGGTTATGGTTATTTCAGGCTTGTCAGCTCCTTAGTATGGATTTAATACCATAGTCCTTCTCGGGAAAGGGAAGTTTAAGAGAGACCTCACTGAATTTGGTGGAGGCTGCCCCTCGACTGTGGCTGAGGTCGCCACCCTAGCGCCCAAGAATAATTCGATTAACAAACTAAATGGCAGAAATTCACTGTTGAACAACAGCTGGTAAAAATGTTGTTTATATAGTTTAGATTGCGTGCAGACACACACTATTAAGCAATATGGCACTAATAATAATATTTTTTTAGAAAGAAAATAATATATATTATCCCCTCCACCTCTGGCAGGGCAGTGCCCCAACGCCCCCTATGGGCCAGCCGCCACTGATTTAGACCATGTCATTATTTACATACCATGTGAGTTTATTGTAAACATGACAGGGGGAAATGTCAAATGAGATGGATCGGGTAGGTAATGTAATCTGTCTGCAGGCAACAGTTTCCCCTCAGTGTTATTGCAGTGATTTGCTTTATGATTGGTATCCTTTGAGTGTAATGGACAGACTGCTGTGTGTTTACAGGGAATGAATCAGACCTTAAGCAGTGACTAATCACACATCCTGAAACATTTATTTGGTCATTTTTACGGGGATTTGTAGTAAATATGAATCTTTAGAGTGGGTGTTCAGCCACTGCTGTGAAGCTTAATATTCAACCCCATATCTATATTAAAACCAAAATTTATTCAGATCCATCAAAGTGGGGAAAGAATGGGGCTGAGCTGTAGGGAGAGGTTAGCTATTCATAGCAATGGAAATCCCGAAATGGATGCATGTAGGTCACAGCAGCAATAGTCTTGTTAGTGAACGATCATGACTGTTAGTTAATGATAAACAGTGTGGTGAGCTGTCAACTCAACATGTTATTTCATCAGCTTCTATTCTAACTCATCATGAACCAATATGATGATGTGGAGCATGCATGTGACGTCACTAAGTGTTTCAGCATTTATTTTAAGAATTTGTTTAAAAGCAGCCATGAAAATGAACATTTTGTTTCAAAAAGCACAAAGAGAGGGATGATCAGACCACAAAAACAATGAATATAACGGTTTATATTCATATTACTACTACTATCACTGAAAATGATACATGTATGATATTTAATAAAAATATATAAATATAAATGTCAGGAAACCTGTCATGTTCATGGA
The DNA here is from genome assembly GCF_900634625.1 of Parambassis ranga. NCBI lineage: Eukaryota > Metazoa > Chordata > Actinopteri > Ambassidae > Parambassis > Parambassis ranga. The sequence goes on from NC_041035.1 coordinate 941,171, forward strand.
CCACTGCGTTGGTGAGATTTGAGGATCGCTGTGTAGTCCAACTGCATTCAGATAATCATCTGCTTTACTTCTGTTTTTGCAACTGAGCAAACTAGCCTAGTTGTTTTGCCGCTCAGTCCGAGCGAGACGGGAGTGTTCTGCTGTATTGACCACAGGTAGTATGAGGCCGACTTAAGGCAGCCACTCTGGAAGTTTGGTGGAATTCTTTATGGCTACCATGGTAACACAACTGCTTAACAAAACAGTTCTTTTCACTATATGTTGTAGAATAAATGGTACAGTGTATGTTGATATTTTTATATGTTATATATGCTGAAGCCTGATTTGTCTTTGTCCCTATAGGTGACTGCAGCGCAAGGTCGTGTGCCACCAGCGGGACAAAGACAGCAGCACCATAAGGATGAATGAGCCGAGTCCAATGAAGCAGAACTCTTGGTCCACTCTTTAGTCTTCATGGATTGTTTCAACTTCGGCTGAGACAGGATCCCACAGACTCGACAAGCCTGCTGTATTTTTATTTCACTCATTCAAAGAAGATGGACTAAAGTTTTAAATAAGATCAAGGATGGAGCAGGATTTTACACAGTAGGATTTCAAATCGCTGACTAGTACACACCGGCGTCATTGGCGGAGACAAACCCCGAACTCTTCCACTGTCCTTTTGCTGTTGTGGATGGACGTGTGGCGCTTTTGAACCTACAAGGCAACATTTCTCACTCCAAACATGGCCACTACAGGAAGGAGGCACTTAGTGAGAGACTTTAACCATTTCATCACCTGTTACCTGTGTCGAGGTTACTTGATCAAACCGACCACGGTCACCGAGTGCCTGCACACATGTGAGTAAAACACAGGCATGGATAGTTTGGAAAGCTGATACACACATTTATTGTTCAGTCGACGTGTTGTTCAAGGCATATCATATGTATTTAACTAGCTCCGTGTGCCCCTCCAGGGCTGTGTCTGTCATGTTTTTAAATTACTTGACCTCAGCTGCATAACAAAGAGTTGCCAGTGGAGATACTAAGTTCAGCTGGAATAAAATATCTTAATGTTGTTTCCTCCTGCAGTCTGTAAGAGCTGTATAGTGCAGCACTTTGAAGAAAGTAATGACTGTCCTAAATGTGGCATTCAGGTCCATGAGACAAACCCCCTGGAGATGCTCAGGTAGGTTTTTTTTGTCCCTGAGGTTCATGGATTTTCTGTCACCTTTCAGCTCTCTTTGTCTCTTTGTCTCTTACACACTCTGCTTTCTATTCATCTGCACTCCAACTTCTCTTTCTGTTGCTTTAATTCCTTCCTCTCTCATCTCTTCCCAGGTTGGACAACACCCTGGAGGAGATCATTTTCAAGCTGGTGCCTGGACTGAGAGAAAGTGAGTTGGCCAGATGGTTTCATCAATCTGTCTCCACAGTTTGCACTCTGTGTTAAATTACATGACTATTCATGAGAGGCAGGGAAAATAATTTCCTCCAATCACATAATTTATTAAAAGACCTGAAAAGCTTTTATTATACAATTGCACAAATCACTTCCAGCAGGCACACTGGCAAACATGCTGTGACCCCATGATGCATTCTGCAGGGGAAAGGAGTGATGAAAGAAAACACCAAAATGTCAGCTTTATTTTCTCATATCTCTCACATTTTTTCTTGGATCTAATAGTCCTCTATTTGGTTCTAGTGCACACAGGATTCATTAAGCAGATGAAAGTTGTTTCTGTTGGGCAGCAACGTCACATTTAACCCATGCAACTATCTATAGAGTGCGACAGGGAGGTCATGTTTTTGAAGACCAACAAGGAAGTTAGCATCGCATGAGTTCCTTTACCAAAACACAGTGGGATTATATGGAATACGTTTTGTTTAGTAGTATAAAACGGACTGACTGACAGTCTTGTACCACTAACCAACACACAATACATTCTAATAACACACTATAATTGTAGCAACACTCTAGCAAAGTTGAACAGTACAGTTCTTATATACTCTAATTATACTCTAATTTAGAAAAATGAGGTTGTTGCAGCAGTATACAAGAAAATAAGACAACAAATTCAATAAATAAACACAAATACACATAGCAACACACTTATGTACATATGGTGAGCAGATTAAGGGCCAACAGCAGCATATTCATGCTCAGTGTACAGTAACGTACATGTATGTATAATGAGCCAGAGCTCCTGGATAGACCTCAGACCTCTTGATCTCCTTGAAGACAGTGAGCTGCTTCTGACATCGCTGTTCATTCATCAGTGTCACATTATTTCAGATAGGTGGAAGCTCAACAGTTTAAGGCTCGACGAAGATGTACAACCCCCCTCTTTGTAGCTAAGTCAACACGTCTAACTAAAGCTGTGATGGCACTATAATTTTATGACTCTATAACTTCTGCTTCAGCTGACTGAGCGTTTTGGCAGCAGGAAAGTGAACAAACATCATATATTTTTGTGGGGCCTGTGCCACTCCTGTGCCAGAGGAAGTAGTGTTAAAATCGTCCCATAAACTGACCTTTTTTTCTTTAGCAGATAGCAGACATTTATCTTTACATTTTCTATATCAGGATCAAGGTGATCACCACATTTTATCTAGTATGGATGACAAACATCTCCGGATGGATCCCAGGGGAAGCTCATCTCCACAGACTTCTGGGTCTTTGCTTTCACATCCCATAGTATAACACAGGATATATACAGAGGGTTAAACAGTCATTTAACTAGAATCTGCAGGTGGTTTCCAGTTAACCTCCACCTCCATCCTCAGTGTATGATCAGAATCATCCTTTGATTGATTATGTGTGTGTGTGTTGTGTGTGATCTAGAAGAGGAACAGCAAGAACTAGAATTCTGGAGGAAGAACCAGCCCAAAGAAAACGGGCAAGGTAAGCTGTCTGCTGTACAACAATGAGATTTCCTTTAACTGTTATTAAGCTGTGTCATCAGAGTCCCAGTTCAGTTACTTTCACTATCAGAGCTGTAGTAAATGCAGTACATTTGAGAGTTTTTGCTTCGTCGGCTTTTAATTAATTATCAGCACACACTGGCTTATGCATTATTAAATTGTGTTCATGCCAAAACTCTCGTGTGACTATTTCTCTCACACAGCAGCGACAGAAAGCCTGAGGTGTCAGAAGTTTGGGGCTGGGGGTGACGGTGGAGATGACGACGCTGACGCCGGTGGCAATGACGACTACCACAGGAGTGACCCTCAGATAGCCATCTGCCTGGACTGCCTACGCAACACAGGACAGTCTGGGGAAAACACTGTCACGGTAATGCATGTGTTTTTCAGAGCTCTTAGCTAGCAGCGGCCTCTTTTAATGAAATGAGGTGTAATAGTTTGTCTCTAACCCATTTAGGATCTGATGAAGAGGTTCATCCGCTGCTCCAGCAGAGTCACCGTGGGGACAATAAAGAAGTTCCTCAGTCTTAAGCTAAAGTTGCCGAGTTCGTATGAGGTAAGGAAGAGTTCCGACATAAAGATTTCACATTCTCTTACTCACCTAAATACATTTCAGGATGAAAACGTTAATGAATTTCTCTGGGGAAATGAATAAGAAATAATGTGGTTATGAAAACAAAAATCTATACACGCACTGTAATAACATTTAACGTCAGTTCTCTAAGGGAAGTCAGAACTCTGTTGTGACACCGTAAAACAGGGAGAGGCCAAATGAAGTCAAGGCTAACAACAATAAATATGAATCATATCAGCAGTTTGGACATATATATATATGTAGTGATGAAATCAGACTGAGCATCTGGTGCTAATTAATATTCCACTCTATTTATTTTTAGTCAGCCCTGTGAAGAGAATAAAAACTTGTGACTTGCTGCAAACTGAACTAAAATCAGTGTAACACACACACACACACATTCAGAGCAGCCTCCCACTCGTTACCACAATAACTTCCCCTCAATTCTCATAAAAAAGACTCAGGTTGTTTTTTTTTGTCATTTCTCCTTTTTCCCTGTAAATCATTTACTTTTAACTTCATTTCTTTCTCTTCTTTTTCATGTCCAGCTGGATGTGTTGTGCAACGGAGAAATCATGGGCAAAGATCACACTCTGGAGTTCATCTACATGACCCGATGGAGGCTTCACGGAGAAAATGTAAGGCTGTCACATTCACTTCCTGTTTGCGTGTGTGTGCGTTATTGCATACCCATGCATACATGTGGTGGCGTAGGGAAGATTGAATTTGTGTGATACAATTATTCATACTGCACGGACATCGCTTCACACAGAGAAACCTGAAGCTCAGCCAACCACGTCAAATGTTAACACTTTGTTTTATGGTTTAGAGAGCAGGGTTGTGGTCAGACAGGCCCATGCTACAGCACGGTTCTTGAGCATGTGTGTGTGCATTTGCGTGTAAAACTGGTACTTGTTGAATGACTTCCCTGTTCGGTGTGACAACGCCCCCCTGAGGTTTTACCTAAAGAAGTTGCAGTAGTACACGATTTGTCAAACCAACTAAAGCCAGCTGAATGCAGCAAACACACTAGCTGGTGGCAGTAATGCTGCAATTTGTTGCAAGAAGAAGAAGAAGAAACTAACACTGATAACAGTCAGCTCAGTGCTGCTATCTGCTCGAAAAAAAATATCAGGAAGAAAAAAAATGGGCTTGATTCAAGTCATGGAGGAGTCGATCATTGTTTTGATATTCCTGCTACTTGGCTCTACATTGGCAGTTGGGTCAGTGATCAGATCACACTACATTCAGACATACACCCAGAAATTCAGACATGTTTGAATAACTGTGACTGAGGTCTGCTCAGGTCTGTTTCCCTCACACACTTGCAGATTTGTAGACCGTCCACAACTAGTTGAGCCTTTACCCAGAACATGGGTTTCATGTGATGAGTTTGCCTGGTTTACATGAATCTGTGAATTTGAATTTGTGTTATGGTCAAATACATTCAACCAGTGTTGAATGACCAGTGAATATGCATGTATGCACCTCACTATATAGTGTGAATAAATTCATTTACAATCTGTCTGAGTTATGAGACCTGCAACCAATAAAATGTCATAGATGCTCAGATAGTCATCATCTTCCAGCTGGTTCAAATACAGAGGTGGGCAGGAAGTCAGCAGGAAGGTCACGGCATGAGTTGGTGTCCTTCTGTCATTAAAGCAGTCATGCCCTTATCTATGCTAAATTTAGTCTTAGCTTGTTAAAACAAGGGAGAAAACCGGAAACCTGTTATTTAAACACAATATAGCTCCATTATCAGCCCCGCAGAGTGATGCTTGTGTGAAGCCCACTGAAGCAGGATGGCAGCATTGTGTGTGGTGCCTGTTATTCCTCTGTTAGTTGGTAACACAGGCAGAGGAACCTCTGTATTAATGACAGCACAGCGGGCATTCCATAGAAAACTATTGACACCAGGCACTCTACTGATGGCACAATGCCGACATGTCCCCTGAAAGTGTACCGCGGCAGCCTTTCATTGCTTTGTTTTAAGTTTACAAGCAGGCAGAATAAAGAGGAGTCCCTTAGTGTGTCCTCACACTGCAGTGTCTGTGACATGAGGCACCAACCCCTGTTGGCAATTAAGCTCCCCTCCTTTGCTATGCTCTTATTTATGGTTGTCACTTCATAATGTCCTTGTGGGAGTCTATGGTATCCGACCTATCTGCTGTTTATGCGTGACGACGTGTCGTTCCAGATACGTCCTCACTTTCAAGGTCTGAAACAAAGACAGAACTATGCACACAGCGAGACGGGTTTGGAACGTGCCGTCTCTCAGCCTCGGGGCCTCAGGGTCATCAGTCTGCTGATGGTTCACTGGGCCAGTGTGTGTGTGTCTCTGTCTGCCTGTGTGAGCACATACATTCTTGTACTCGGTGACTGAATCTTTATCTGTTTATCTGCACGTGTGTGTGTGTGTGTTCACATGAGCGATTAGCTACTGAAAGGTCCTGTCCACTGATGGTGAGTGAGGAGCGTGGACAGCTGGCCCTACAGGAGGCATCAGATACTGGGTCCCGAGGAGGAGAGGAGGGTTTAAAGACACTGTCCTCACATGGTCTCATGTCGTCCTGTATCAGTTCCAACTATCTTTTTTAAATACACTAGAGAAATCTGCTTGTTACTGAGCCAAACTGTGGGGATTGGTTCCATACAGAGACAAAAACACCCGTGTAATTATGAATTCTCCTCATTATATAATCAGATTGCATGATGACTACAAACTTCCCAAACTTGTATCAGAGTTTTAAATTCCTCCTGGTAGAGTAAAGGGCTGACAGACTTTGTTTGACCCTTTAATCCACCTTCTTACTTATAGAATAATGAGGTACAGATTGTTGTGGTGTGCAGATATATCAACATGTTTTATATATAAGGAGTGTTTTATATATACATCATCTTGCAGGACTTTGAAACAAATATGAAAGTCTTAGTGATGCCAGCAACTGTGACAGAGTTCTTTATTAAAGTACAAAGGAGGACATTGTAACAATGCATCGTATACAGCCATCTTTAAAAGTTACTACCTCCTCATTTAATTCTGTTTTATTCACGATGTGATACCACGCACCCTCCTGTCAGACACGCACTAATTTGTAGTTAAAACTTTGCAAGGATTGTGCTGTAAATTAAATTGATATAAATGACTAATATGCATGCTATTTTAAGAAGCCTGTGCCAGAGACATTATGTGTTATTAGTGAAAATACTGTGTCAGGCTACAGCAAATGTAATTAAATTATCATGTTTCTGACCAGAAATACAAACATTCTCTGGCTTTAATAAGCTGCAGATTGGGGTAACTGATGCTGAGGACTCATTCTGATGAAGCACTGGTAGCACATATGTGCTAATCTTCAACAGAAACCCTTTTTAAGTCGTTTTCCACCGAGTCAGTGGGTCCTCTTTCCCATTAAAGACCATTTCCTGCAGGTGCATAGTCATTTCTGCCTGAACCTTTTGCTCATCAGTGATTGTGGCTGCTCTCTTCCCAAGGAAGATTAGGTTAATTAGATTAGTAAATAACGAAATTATACCCCAGTGTTTCCCTCAAACTGCTTTCATAGGATTTAATTGTGTGAGCTGCAGCAGGTGCTGCTGATCATCAGTCCTTAATGAATTGATCATCAGCAGGTGTACAGACCTCTGTAAAAACAGACGTTTTGGCAGTTTTTGGCAGCTCTGGAACATTCAGGTGTGTGTTAACACAATGACAAGAGAGAGAGACATAAACAATGGTGGAGAAGCAACTAGAGAAGAGAAGATGCTGCACATCAATCTGGAAAGATTTATTATATATATAACTATTTCAAACTATTTGGAGTTCAGTGTTCTACAGTGGAATGGATTGGATTGTTCTACAACACTTGTGGAACAATGTCCTATGGACACATGAGACCAAAGTGGAGGTGTTTGGTCTTAATGTTCACCACCATGTCTGCTGGAAACCAAACACAGAAACACCTCATACACACTGTCAAGCACAGTGGTGGAGGACTGATGGTTTGGACTTGTTTTACAGACACAGGACCTGGACACCTTGCCGTCATTGAGTGGACCATGAACTCCTCTGTATACCAGAGTGTTCTAGAGACAACTGTGAGTTCATCTGTCTGACAGTTAAAGCTTGGTGGAAATTGGGTCGTACAACAGAACAATGATCCAAAGCACAGCAGCTGATCTACATCAGAATGAATGAATCATTGAACTGAATCAATGTTGTGAAGAAGAATGGACCAAAATTCCTGATGTGAGAGACTGATAAAGTCCTACAGGAAACCATTACTTCAATTTATTGATGCTGAAGGTGGATCTACAAGATACTGAATCATGAGATGTTTTTTTAAATCTTTTGGCTTCATTGTGCTGTTGTCATGTTGCCATGTTTCATCATTATCTCTTCTGCTCTTTGATAGAAATCAGTCAGAATATCTCAGTGAGTCATGGAGGGAAATATTAAGCAATTATTTTTGAACCCTGTGTGTTCAGGGCAAGGTAAGGAGAGGGCCAGCGAGACAGACTCGAAGCAATCAGAAATGGAGACAGAAGCAAGAGAGGGAAAAAAGATACTCATCAGTCTCATCCTCCTGACAACCCCAGCTCAGCTGCATTTTCTCCCTTCAGTGCAGGGGCAGGCCAAGACAGCTGCATTCACATACAAAGCAAAATCAATCTGTTGTCTCTCGGGATGTTGTTTAGCCAGAACTACACTTGACACCATGCTGACGTTTTTTAAAAAAACAATCATACAGCTGTCTTTTCATGCTGTTAGTGAACACAGCAGAGGACTGACGATTAATATTATCCAGAAGGATAATATCAATCAATATGTTGTGTCACATGATAAGTCCTACCAGCAGACAGGGTGGCGATCAAGAAGACCTGAAACTGTTCAGATGAAGTGTACCTGCACTCAGCCTCAGGTCTGACAGTTCATGTTTAGTCAAAATATCACAATGATTGATCCCATTTATCTCACTAGATAACATGAAGCAGTTTCAGGTGTGGTGTTTCACCCTGGTCTTAAAAACCTTAAAACACCTGAACCCCTCGAAACTAGGTCTGAAATAGTATGAAGGGAATAAGGAGCACTGTAACAATGTTTAATAACATGAACCATGACCGCATACAGTTTTTCTAACCATGTGACCTCAGCCTGGATTTCAAGGATTTTGGTGAAAATATATAAAAACTGAGCCATCTCATAAAAAATCGACTGTATCTCTTAAACTACTAGGAAGCTATTGTCTATTACATGTTTAGTTATTGGAATCCAAACCTTGTAAATGTACAATGTACACTGATTCTGTGGGAATATGTCATTACGCATTGCAAATTAACACTAAACCTAAACCAAGATTGGCTTCAAATGGCATGACAAACACATGAAGACAGCCTTTCTAACTGTGAAGTGTGCAGCCACTTGCATGTAGCCATACCCATAAATGTTCACACCTGGAGTCCCTCTCTTCACAGCCAGTGTCACTTGGTACAAACACTATCACACCATTATACCATTTCTATGAAAGGAGGCGGGCTTTATGTGATGGCTTGCTGTTTGCCTTATTCAGTAATGTTTACAGAATATCTAAGAACACCTTGGATTTTAGAAAACCGACAACAGTCATTCACCACTGGGATTCTGATTGGGATGTGTTTTGTCTGCCTACTTCACGTGGTCTGTTTCTCTGATTGGTTCAGTTTGTTGTCCAGGCTAACCTGCCTGGACAACGTCCAAATTTTGTCCTTCTACTTCACACTGAAAAAAAAGGTTGTGGTGTGTTTCCTTCCTATTCCTAATGTAGTTATTAAATATGTAGGTTAAACAGCCTTTAAAGGCATTCCCCATTCAACCAAATCTAAGTGTGATTATGATCACAAACCCGACAAAAATAACCTCCTGTAAAAATTCAATAAATAAATAAAATAAATAACACATTACATATCACATTACACGCTGACAAGACACCCCTGGAGCTCCTAATGAAAAATGCTGATTCTAGTTTATTTATTTATTTATTTATTATTGTTAATGATCTGTAGCTCAGTAACTGTTCAACAGTTTGCACAATGCTCAAAGACATTTGCTGCTGGTTTTTATGGAAGAGCAGGATTTTATGTTGTAATGAAAAACGAGCCTGCACCGTGTACAGCTATAATCTCATTCAGTCATTTGACGACAGAGAGAAACGTATTGTCAGTGCAGGATAATTAAAGTGTTTGGAGACAGACATGCTGAGTGAAACGGTGCTGGAGACTCCCAGGCAGAGGCCTGCTGACAGATTGCTTGGATTGGGTTCTGTGTTGTGTTTTTTAGAGGCATGATGCAGCAAAAATGTGGAAAGCCGTGGGAGATGACAGCAGCTGTACTCTGCAGTACAGAGCTGCCAGAAATAGGAGAGTGTCTCCAAAAGCAGAGACACGCTCCTCTCTTTGCAGCTGCTCTGACACAAACACTTGCCGTTTACCTTGGTGAATTTTTTATGAAAAGGGCACCTCACATCTTTTGACACTTTTGAACATGTTTCAGAGTCACAGGAGGCCGGGTGTCTGTAACAGTCAGCACTGACATCTCTATTATTAAACATCAGTGATGGATTACTCAGTGGACCTATACGGGTCCTTTGGATAAAGTCAGCTCGTGATGTGAATGAAGCATGATGGAAGTTGATGGTCTCGTCACTTGTTGTGTGTGTATTTGTCATGGTGGAAAGATTCTTCAGCTCCTAGGGGACCCTCAGCCACCCCAAGGCAGTGGAAGATGAAATCTTTAGTCCTGTGCCAGTGCCTCCAGTGAAGCGCTGCTTGTGCCTTATTGAATCCACCCTGATCCTCATCAGACACCCAAACCACCTCCACTGGCTCTACCTGGAGGCTCTGTGTCTGGATATCTGTATCTAGACTCGATGTCATGGAGTGGACTCAGGTAGATTTCATGACCATGACCATAGGTGAGGATGTAGCAGTGTGCTGGATTAATTGAGACATGTCTCAAGCGTTCAATAATGCTGAGTGTTGTCCTTAAAGCAGCAGAAGTGTAAGCAGGTTCTGTGAACTTGTGCCATTAATATATCTGGAGATGTGCCTAAACCACTGTCTAAACCTCAAATGATGTTTTATGTTTGTCTGTATTTCATAAGAGTTTCAGGTATGTTTTCCAAACTGTGGATTAGCAGCATTTTGAAAACAAATGGTATGATGCTCAGCAGAGCAAGCAGCAGCCAGCAGTCTTATTATTTTTCCTTTTATGGGCCCTCTGCATCAGACACTTGGCCTCCATCCCTGCAGAGCGCAGCCAGGTGGATGCACAACTGTAGAGAAACAGGTTTATATTCTTCTCTGACTCAGAATCCAGGAAATCGGTGCCTTTACATTCATTAGACATTCCTGCCAGAACACCCCCTGAGCTGCAATAGATTTTAATGTAGGAGAGGTAGTGTATACATTTCGGATATGGAACTGCACACTGAGATTAAATAAGAGGAAGGTAAGAAGATGGCTTGTCACAGAATCTTTGAGCTACAGTCTTTGTGCTAGTTCTCACTTTACTGTGTAAAAACCTAACGGCTGATTGTCTCTTCTGTTTTTTGTTCCTTAGACGTATCCTATGGTTCTGGAGTACCGGCCACGCATCGACTTTGGCTGAACAGCTGCAAAAAGAGGACCATATAGAGACACACACACTCATAAGTATGCATACATACATAAAGATCATGTGCAGAGAAAGATTTCAATGTATTTTTGTACAGCCGATGATGAAGTGCATACGTTGTTATGTTAAAGAGCTTTTATGCTACATAGAATAATATATGCTATAATATATGATATTTTTAAATGTATGTCCCTGTGCCTAAAACCCTGTTCAGATCAGATATGAAGTATGACCATATCTCCACTTTGCCTGTCTAACTCCTAATTGTAGATTAAATGTTGATTTTCTACCGTCAATGTTTTTCTCTCTTTTATTTTTGTGTGAAGTTTGATTTCACTTCATCAGGTTATTATTTGTTTTGGTGGTTTTGAACAAAACATCTGACTACTTCTGTGACTCAGTACAAAAACACACTCGCAGACAATTATGCTGTCAGTGATCAGGGTCACACAGTTTGCTATGATTTTCTGTTTGTGTCTGAATTTATGAATGAAGTCAGCACATTAATGATCAACAGGCAGCAGTCTGAGCGATGACACATTCCTTCAGAGCAGACATAAATACCCTGCAGGCACATCCAGTCCACAATGGGGCCTGTATTTGTTGGAACGGTATACACACACACACTGGCAGGGACACCTTCTCTGTCAGTTTTACATAGGCACACACACTCACACTGGCACGATTCCTCGCGCACACGTCCTTCCAGCTGTTTCTTCTTGCCCTTGTGGTTGTTGTTTTTTTGTTGTTGTTTTTTTCAGGTCAGAGTTATGTAGGCCAGAGGTCCCTGTGGTGTTTTTACATGACTCGCAGTGATGCTGCTGACCCATCGACACCGTATTAAACTCAGAGCTCTGTATGAAAGGATGAATGGAGGTTGACCTGTCCACATGAGTGGTCAGAACCTTTTTCCTTAATCCAAACTACAGCTCTGCAGAGCAATGTAGATTAAAGCAACAATGTCCAGGGATTAGGCTAAAATATGTTGGGTAATTTGTTAAAGTGTTGTTTTTGTAGATTTTCTTGACTCAAATATTAGTGGAAACAGAATATACAAGGAAATCACATGTTAACATTTCTGTCCATAGGGGGTGCTCTGAGATAGTCTAGAATAAATGGAGCCTAAATATTGTACATGGGCTTAAACAATAATTGTGAGACTTTTTACCAACTTTACATGTTTTTATTATTGTTCAAATTCAGAATGATGGGCAGTAAATTAATTGTTTTCTTCAGTTCTGATAATCAATAGTGTATTGCAGCCTTTCCTTTAAAGGGCTCTGGTCTAAATCAGGTCCTTGATTTACGTTTGTAGGTTTCATCCGTGTGGGAGGGGTGAATGATTCCGAAAGTTACACAAAGATATATTTTCCATCTGAGTAAAAGTGAGAGCTTCTGCCTCCATACTCAGAACATAACTTCCTTTGGGTTCAGTGAAGCCGCTGTGGTTTCACCAGGTTAGCATTCTGCCAGGACTGGGGATGGAACTGCCAAATCTGCAGTTAATACACAAGTGAGCGAAGTCATGATGTAGAAATATTTCTTCATTCCACATATCTTTGTTTTGAATATAAACTTGGGTTTAGGTAAAAATATAACAGATGAGACCTTGTGACCGCCACTGCACTGTAAGTTTCATTTAAGCTCCACAGACACAGCATGTGCCCTCTCTGAATGACACCAGCCTTGATCTTGAACCGTTCAGTCCTCCATCACACAGTCCTTCAGCTCTGGAATCCCTCCAGTTTGTAACTTACAAAGACACTCAGGACACTGAAGGCAAGCGGTGTCTGGAACGGGATGAAGACGTGCCTCATTCCTGCAGCTCTGCTGGACTCACTGGCAGCAGTATCCACATCACCCTTGGACAACCTTTACTCAGAATATATTATCCTCTAAACACACTGTCCTGTGCCTTTCTACTTCAGGTTCTGGATTTCAGGGTGAGTTTGTCGTTGCAGAATCCTGATAATGGTAATAGTGTCCCTAATGTTTCATTGTGCTTATTTCTGTGCCCAAAAATGAGAAAAGAAGAGATATCTTAGGTGGAATAGCACTTCAGAGAGAGCATTTGGTTCTCCTGCTCCGTGTCCTCTTGTCAAGCTGTTATTAATTTCATCTGTTAAAGGGTACAATCAGCACATGTCAGTGGGGGAGCACACACCTGATAAAACACAGAAAGGCAAAACAGTCTTCAAGGTTGGGGGACATTTTCAAAGCTTCCAATGTGTGAAGCTCAGTCAAGTCACCAACTACAACATTATGACCAAGATCTAATGTTGCTGCTGACTGCTTTATGTTTTCTTTTCAGATATCTGGGTAGTCTTCTTTCTTCATGATTCCTTCCACCCTGATAAGATTCCTAGTTGTCTAATACTGCAACCGCCATGTTTGACTGTAGGAACTGTGTTCTTTGGTTCTTGGTGGAAGGATCTCATTAAAAAGATACTTCATGAAACCTTTCATTTCTGAAGGCTGATGTCCAACCCTGTCAAACAGCAATCCCATGGAAGGTAAGCTAGAATCCTGCTTTTGATGCAAGCCCATTAGACAGATGGTAAAATGTACAGATCCTGACTACAGTGAAGCTTTTTAGTCTCTCCAGAGACAACTGACCATAAGTCTCTAAGCTCAAATTCACAGATTGGCAGTAATGATGGTGGTGCCGTTTTCAGTTTCGTTTCAGCATGACGTCAGAAACTGTTTCTGTGCAAAACCCCCTCATGGCTTTGCCAGAAATGTGACACATCCTGATATCAGCAGCAGCAGCAGTATGATTTGAAGTGGCAGCTTCTTGATATTACCTCACCCTGATACCATCTCACCCCTTGTATCAGCACTCGGTGGCAGACATCAAGCTGTCAGGTTGGGGGCTGAGTTTAACTGCCAGTGGCACGGGACGCCCCGAAGCTTGACAGTGACACAGGATCCTAGTTGGAAAAAGTTTACAATGTATTTATGCCTTTATGTATGCAACAGACACAAAATCTCATACTTTAACTGTAACATTTTACAATACATTTTCAATGAGCATGCATTGTATGTTGGCACATACTGTCGGTGGGGTGTGGCATTCCCAATGTGGGTGTGTTCCAATTATTAATATACTGTATCAGCTGCCACAGTCACAGACAACTAATGTCCCATGGGTCTAAAATATCTTCCTACTTATATAATGTATTCATTAAAATAGGTCTAAATGGATTCAGAAGGTAGGCGAAAGAAGGAAAAGCTGTGCTGTGATGTTATTTATAAAATGAAGGTTGTATGTTCTGCTGTAGCTTCTAGAGGTCGGTGTAGGAGATGATTTTATGTTTTTGTAAATTGAGGGGATTTTGTCGTTCCTTTTACATCTTAGTGGGATCTCTAGTCAGATTATGACTATGAAGACAGGGTTTAAGATGAAGTTAAAAAATGTCCATCTCAACTTTTTTTCAGTATTAAAAAATTGTGGCTCACAGGCAGGTGATGACTCACTGCTGTAACCTCCTGCTTCCCTTTCACTGCTTGAATAATCATGAATTAGAAGTAGAGTAAATATTAAAATGAACATTATTTAAATAAGTGAATGTATTACAACATTTATTTATTTGAAAATGTTTGGTCTTCTCTGACGGTCCTAACAGCTTCCCTCTGACTGAACGTCATGCATGATGATGTCACCATGGTTTCATTTGACAGCAGATCATTGTGGCGTCTCTGGTTGCCTAAGGCTTGTCAAAATGATCATGAATAATGCTCCACAATTCATGTTTGCATATTTAAGTTGACCATAGTGTATTGAAGATGGCATTTGTTTTCTGGTCCTTGACTTCACAGATATAGATGGCTGTGTGACTTCACTGCCTCTTCCTGTATGTGAGTGTTATTCAGCGTTCATATTAGGCGCATGTGATGATGATGACATGCTGTGGCGTCCATTTGTGGGAATGAGACTGAGGCTGGCATACCAGGAGGATGAAGTAGTGACTTACATGCAGGCTACAGGTCAGAGGTCATTCACATTGAACAGGGTGTGAAGGTTTAGGAGAGGCAGTGCACAGTATATTAGGGAGCCTGCCGTGCATGTGATTTTTGATACTGTTAAGTGCATCGGTGGCAGATGGAGTATGTGCAGAGTGAGCCTGTGACAGTTGACGACAAAGATGAATATGGTGCCTTGGTCCCTGAAGGCACCGATCGCAGATTGGAAAATGTGTATGCACAAAGATATGCCAAAGGCACCTGTTCATTCTCACACTGATCTCTCAGTATGGAAGGTGAATGACATCTGGGTATCTTGGTGACGGCACATTCCAGAAGTCACGCTGTAACATAATCTGTCCATCAGCCGACTCACCTCAAACTGATGGTGTACACTTGTATAAACATATCACAGAACATTTACTTTCATTTACAATGAATTGTACAAAACTGTAGACGCAAAAAAGGCTGTAGTGGAAAGTGTTATTGAGAGTGATGAGTATTTCTATTTGTATATTATATATAAACTTTTGTTTTGAAGGTGAGGTAAGTTTCACACAATTTCCTTCATTCAAGCTGGGTAACACACATAAATGTTTATTAGCATTAGCATAAGCTGAGCAATGGAATTGGCCCACTGAGTGCCATCATGCCAAGGCAGTTTATCTACATAAGCGTTCTAGCCCTGCTCTCATATATATTTTTAAAAGTTGTTGGTGTTTACACTCTCAGCCTCTCCGTCCTGAGAGCTGTACATAAATTATGAGGAACTGCCATTCTATATTCTGCTCCAACCTGATGGGAGCAGCAGCCGGATAATTTAATGATGAAAGAGCTGCTCTCTGGTGGTGAGTTTAAAGTGTGAATAAAAACTGTAGTGGCACATTCAATAAGAAACTGATAATAATAAGAAAAAAGAGAATAATAAAGAAATACTCATATCTCATATATTGTGGCCATTTAAGTAAATGTTGCCATTACTAATTTGAGTAAAAAAAAAGTACACCCAGATAAAGATAAAATACATTTACATCCATGCTTCTTTCTCCGGACTGTAAAGAAGCATGTGGGGTGTGTGTGTGTATGTGCATGTGTGCGTGTGCGTGTGCATGTATGTGCGTGTGTGTGTGTGTGTGTGTGTGTGTGTGTGTGTGTGCATGTGTGTGTGCGTGCACGCGCGCGCGCGTGTGTGTGTGTTTGTGTGTGCATGTGTGTGTGTGTGTGCATATGTGTGTGTGTGTGCATGCGTGTGTGTGCGCGCATGTGTGTGCATGTGTGTGTGTGTGTATGTGCATGTGTGTGTGTATGTGCATGTGTGTGCGCGCGCGCGTGTGTGTGCGTGTGTGTGGCTGAGCCACAGGTGTTTTTCTGAAATAGAAAGATGACATAATGTTTTGACAGGCTGCCTGATGACACAGGAACAGGGTGTGATGTGGTGGTGGTGGTGTTGGTGGTGAGCAGTGTGTGGGTGTGACTGTTTTATGGCAGCAGGTGTGTGACAGCATGTTCTATGCATGTAAAATATGCTGTTACTGCATCATTATGTTGTCTGAGTAGCTGCTTGTAAGTGTGTGTAACTCTCTCTCAGGACAGATATAAACGTGATTTGGAGACCTCCAGAATAAATGTGGAGAAATCCACACTGTGCTAACCTCTAAACAAAATGTAAAAAACATATACATGCAAGGGCTCAGCTCTACACATGTAACATGATTTCAAGTTCCTAAAACATAAAAAATGGGCATATAAGCTTATTGTAGGAGAGCAGACAAAGATTCCTTTTCAGTGGTGATAGAACATCTGTGGGATTATTTTGTTAAAATATCTTCATTGAAGAACTCAATGTAGTGAATCTGTGTACAGACAGAGACAGTTTTTTCAATTAAAAAGTTCAATTCTATTGTTCAATAGCCTAATGTATCATGAATTTGATTTCAAAATGGTGGAATGGTTTGTACATTTTGAAGTTGACCATGTTTGAAGGGCTCTCCCATTCACTCCAATGTAAAATGTTATGTTCAAACAAATCTAATTTTTGAATAGCAAAACATTCTGATTACAAGTTCAAAAAAGTCTTGAATAGCTGAATCTGACTATGTTTGAATGGTTTCTGTAGTATGTGTAACTACTTACATTGCAGATTTGAAGGGGTGTTGAACGGGGAAGAAAAAGAAAAGATGAACAGTTCTAAGG
This sequence comes from Parambassis ranga, assembly GCF_900634625.1. Classification (NCBI taxonomy): domain Eukaryota; kingdom Metazoa; phylum Chordata; class Actinopteri; family Ambassidae; genus Parambassis; species Parambassis ranga. The sequence continues at coordinate 958,458 of NC_041035.1, forward strand.
TCAGGATGGCATCCTCTAAAACAAAACATTGGAGACATAATTCATTTTGTTTTAAAATGTGTTATTTTTGGCCCACCAGCCAAACCTCATACAGCCAAACCATACAACATCAACAGGCAATTCTTATTTTTGTTTTTAACTCATTGTGTAACGTTTGCATGATTCTCTGAGCAGAACATTATCACTCTCCGGCAAAACACCGGTTTAGCACTTCGACACAATTCACTACGAGACTAAACATGCTTCTGCATACAGCCTGCTATCAGAGAGCGTCTGTACAAGTTCTCCCAAACCACGGAGCCCCTCTGTGACATGGTCAAAAAGAAATCAATTGTGGCCACGAAGTATATATAACGCACAAAATGTTGTTATTATAAGTTGTAGTATAGTAGCCCTATTAGAATTCATGGACTGGGCGCATGGGAGCGGGCTGCCCGGCCAGGGCAGCAGGGAGCGATGCTAGAGCCATTAGAGGAGTCAAAGCGACATGATGGACAAGGAGAGGGACGCTCGTTGCTCCCTGCTGCACGGTAGGGATGGGCGAATCGATCTAAATATCGATAGTATCGATACCAAAGTTGGGATCAGTAATTACTCGATACTAGCGTGATGAGATCGATATTTCTGTGGAAGTTTCTCTTCTATACCTTCAGCAACTTTACTCGTATTTACTCGCGGTGCAGACAGCGCTCCTCTCTCACTCTGCTCAGTGCGCAGGCACACTCCGCCCCTCCCCCTCCTTCTCCACTCTGCCGGAGCAGACGGAGCTCCTGATTGGCTGTAAAGTACGGCTAGCATCATGGAGACAGCAGAGAGGAAGAGGAGCGCTGTTTGGAGTTATTTCACAGCGACAGACGAGAAGAACAAACTGCTACTTGTGAGGTGTGCAGGAAAGCGACCTGCCACTGTGGAAACACAACTCATTTACACAAACATAAAGCAGCAGAGCCCAAAGACCTCGAGCTGCAGAGTAAACAGAGGGAGGAGGAAGAGGCAGATCCCCAAACATGAACCAGAGACAGTGGTCACTGACAAAGGCTTTACTGCACAACACTCATGAAGATCCAGGTAGATGATTTAAAGAAGTGAAGGTTTAGATTGAGTAATCTGCAGCATGAATTAATGGTGTCTTTCTGAGTGCAGTGATAAGACATGCAGTTTTAGCAGAATGACTGAACTGTCATATCACCAGCTGAAATAAATCTTGTTTTTCTCAAATTCCAAAATACATCTAATAATGTAATTATATAAGTTTATATAATTATATGTATTTCAGTATGATTAATATAATTATGCTTTGGTGATAACTGTTGAAGGATCTTTATTCTTCATATTTAGGCTCCATGCAGGTAGGTGTTAAACTTTTATAAAAGTATCTTAGTCATGCTGTTTCACCTACATGATTCACAAAGAGCCATGGCTGTCACAAGGAGCATTGCTGACATGATTGTGAAGTTAAAATTTCAAACTTAAACAGTTCTGCACTTTTGTTTGCAGCTTGATTTACTTAACAAATGTTTCTTGTGTATTATTATTCTGCTAATCACGATAATCTATTTAAAGGAAAAAAAAGAAGGCAAAAAAATAATTATTTATGATCATGAAATTTCAAAGTAAAAGTATCAGTATCGGTATTGGTATCGGCGATACTGGCCCTGGATTTACTTGGTATCGGATCGATACTGAAATCTTCAGTATCGCCCACCCCTACTGCACGGGGAGGCCTCGGACCTTTTTACCGGCGGCCGGATAAAAGCAACTCTCCAGAAATGCGAACATTTGTAAACCATGAATTAGTTTGTGTCGTGTGAGCAGTGTCATGGTTTCAGCCAGGACTTTTATTTTGTAGTTCATTTTCTGTTGCATTAGTTCCAGTTTTACCAGTTATTTCCTGTTTTATTTTGTAGTCCCTGTTCTCCCTCTTGTTTCTGGTGTTTTGACTTCCTTCCTCGTGTGTGTTCCCTCCTCCTCCTGTTGATTACCTGCTCCGCCCTAATGTGCCTCACCTGTGTCCTATTGTCTTCCCGCCCTCCTGTGTATAAAGGCTGTGTGTTTCCTCCCTCTTGTTGCCAGTTCGTCTTGGGAGTAATCCAAGTGTCATGCATATTCAAACAGACACATTTGATTTGTTGATTTATTTATGTTATTACTTGTGTGTTTTATAAGGTGAAGAATAAGGCTAAACGCTCTTCTTTTTCCTCAGAATTGTGGGCAGGTTATATTCTGAGAATTGTTTTCTAGCTGGCTTTGCAGTGTGCAAACTTCAGAGGCCAGCTCTTCATATCTGGGTTGCCATCTTTTTTTTGCTATCTCGTCATGTTCTTTTGTTCATGTTTCTCTCTTTTCGTCATATTGTTTGTCTTTCTGCAGCTTCTTTTCCACCTTTTTTCACTCCTTTTTGGAAATTGGCGGAAGTCTTTCTTTTAGGAGTATTGTCTCCTCTTCGGTGTCTTGGAGGAGCAGCTGCATTGTTTTGAGGTCTTCTTTTAAAGTCTGACATAATCTGGCTGTCCTTCTGTTTGATCATGGCTGCACTTCCCTTGTTCATTGAGAGCCTTATTGTTAGTGTTCAGGGTGTTGAGGATTTTTTGTGTTTAGACATCAGCTCACTGTTTTTTAAAGGAGTGTCATCTGTTCCTTGGTGCTGCAGTGAGTGACAGCACTGTCAGGCATTCTTCCCTGGCAGCCCTTTCTTCTGACAGTTTAGTAATAAGAACAGTCTGGTTCATACTTTGGCTTCACAGGATGCAAATGTCAGAGTCTAAATCATCACTTTAGTCTGTAAGTCTGTGTACTGTGCTTTGAAGGCCCGCACTTAATCTGTTCCGTCACTTTCCCCCTCCTTATCCTGGAAGTCCAGAGACTGTTAAATGCTGATAATATGTTCATCAGTTTTTTTTCCAGGTCATACTTTAACCGGTGTATTTTACTAAATCTGTCATGATGCTGGATTCTGTTTTCTTTTAAATCCCTAGTTTCTTGGTTATTTTGGTGTTGTTTATATTTTTAGTATTTGTATTATTTAGTTTTATTTTGAAAGGCCCTGCTTCCTTGTGTGTCTGTGTGTCTTATACTTTTGTACCGTTGCCCTGTTGGACCGCCTTGTGTGTATCGAACCCAAGCCTGTATTAAATTAACTGATTTTTCCTTACTACTCAATCTGAGTCTGCTTCTGTGTCCAAACCACCTGACACAATCTCCTTTGTTCCTTCTCCAAGATTTCCTCCTTATGGGCCAGCACCTGTTTGTATCCAGGTCAGCACAAAGGTGGGAAATTTGATCTTGGGTGTTTAGCAGAGTGCTCCTCTGGCTCTCCAGATTTCTGCAGGTAATCATCTGGCTTTGCTTTCCACTTAACCAAATAAGGAGTTTGCTGTGGTAATGTAAGATCTGAGTGTTGCCATAGTAAACAATGATACAACTGTATTTGACTTGCAGTGTGTTTCCTTGTGTTTCTCTGTCTGTTGTACTTCCTTATGGGAGGCAGTAATTCATACTTGCTCTCACATTAACTATCCTACTCTTACACATACCATCACTATCATAGTCTCACACATTTTACTCCAACTCTCGTACTTTAAGATAGAAGCCATAGTTTGGACACCCCTGTTGTAGATAATCAAGATATTTTTAAGAAGAAGAGAAGGCTTTTCAGCTCAAATCAATGGGACAGCAACCACACTTAATTGTTCTTAATGCACAAAGCACCTGAGAGCACACACACACTGACCCACACATTAATGATTTGGACTAATATAGGGATACATCCTGGATTTGGCCTGGCTGCACTAAAGATTTCATTAGATAAGATAAAATAAAACCTTATTAATCCTGGAGGAAATTCTTTTGCCAGAGGTTTCAAGTCACATTCAATACAATAAAAGTACAAAGAGTGTAAGTGTCAATATAAATCCAAATCAGAAGTACTGTAAGCAGTATGGTTGAGCACAACATATGTTGCATGGCTGTAATATAGAGATGAAAGGTGCCAATATAATAATATAAATACAAATAGAGACAAGTGCAGGAAATGACATCGATACATGATATGATCTTCTAGCTCTTCTCCCTACAGAAAGGGGAGAAGTTATACAGTCTGGTGGCCACTGGCAGGAAGGACCTCCTGTGGCGTTCTGTGGTGCTCTTCAGTAGTCTCAGTCAATCAGGGTACCTCTGGCTAGCACATGGAGGGCTGTGCGGCCCTCCAAAGAAATGCCTCCCCACACCATTACTGACCTACCACCAAACCGGTCATGGTGGAGGATGTTACAGGCAGCAGAACGTTCTCCATGGCGTCTCCAGACTCTGGCGTCTAGGGGTGGGAATTATGGGATACGTTTTTATCAATATCAATGCCATTGTCAAATCTGCCTATCAATCCAATTCCTTATTAATTCTGTTATCGATTCCTGAATAGTTCATTGAAGCTGAAGCTGTAAGCTTGTCAGAGTATACTCAGAGTATGAACATCAACAATTCTTATGCAAGAATACAAGCATAGCTGCCTTTTCAGGGAGGATTCTTGAGTGCTCCACACTAATGGTATCTTCTGCTGTGGAGAATACCCTTTCCGAGGGAGTAGAAGACCCTTGAACACACAAATACTTTTGTGCTACATCATAGAGAAGTGGCAGGGTGTCCCTCTTCTGCCACCGCCACAGAATGGGGTCAGATGAGATGGGAATAGCAGGAAGGCCTCTGTACATTCGTATTTCAAAGTCCAGATGCTCACCAATGTTCTGGGTGTCTTGGGGTGGTACCTGCTGCATGTCTTGGTCCTCCTCTCCAAACAGCTCCTCTAGGGCCCTCTTGGGGTGCTTTGCAGTTACAGTGTGAAATTAAAAGGAACATAATGTTGTGTTTTAGGTGTGTAGTGTAAATGGATTATACCATGTGGTCGTTATAATGAAGCTCTTAGCACAAGTTCAATCAGGAAGACTATCTTCACTCTTTCATCACTTCTTTCCAACCGCCTCTCCCTCATCCTCCTCACACTCGTCCCACCTTCTCCCTCGCCCCTTTCTCTTTCTCTGCCTCCCACTTAATCAGCTGGTTAATATAGAGCAACGCCCCCTCCAATCAGCGGCCGAGCCGCTCCTCTCCTGCCCAATCACTGCTCAGCAATTCACTTAAAAATCTCTCCGTCTCCTCTCCAGCTGTCTTTCGGATCGATTTCGGCAACCCTCCTCCACCCCGAAGCTCCACCAGTTCCTCATCAGGGCAAGGCCTCTTATCCCCTGCTCTTCTGCTCCTTCACCACCACCAGGTCTAGACCCGGGGGGATTCCTGCCTAAGCGGCCTCATCTCCTGTCCTTTCCCCCTTCGGATGTCGGTCATCGCATCGGGGTCTAGAACGCCAAAGCACATTTCATTCATTCACGCACTGTATTTCAATAAATTCTTTCTCATCTGAACATCTAGTCTCTTCTGATTGAAATCTGTGTACATAGCCTTCCTCCTCGTCTTTGTCTTCCTCCACATCCTCATACTGTCCCTGTCTGTCTTTTGGCACTGGCACCTTGTATATAAACATACTGTGTGACTTACATGCAACCAGAGTATACAGGCATCACAACAGAAATGTACCACAGACTGTGATTCAAGTACCTCTTCTGCTCCTGTCAGCATCTCTGCTACTACTGCAGTTCTTAGCCTTTCCCAGATGGCATCATCATTGTCCATTTTCAGCTTGAACCTCGGGTCCATCACTGTCGCTTCCTCCAGAAAGGTCTGGATCTCCTCATCCTTAATTCCAGAAACCCACAGAGGTCCTGAACACATAAAATTCAGATTCCCAACCAAAATAGTTGCAGAACTGAAGAAGCCACTTGGGGGAGTGGTGAAACGTCTTCAAAAAACAATCCCCAAGTCCAGGTGCCTCAATTTAAACTCTTAAATGACTATAACCTGGATGAATGAGAGCATCCACAGATATAAAGATGTGCATAGGATCCAGAGCTTGGAGGAGATAGCAGGTGACAGGCCAGTACACCAGGAGACATGTGCTCAGTGTGAACCTGCTATCATCCATGAAGAGCAGGTTCACATGGTGGGTTCACAATGGTGAATCTGCCAAGCTTGGTGTTCTCTTGCAAATGCCAATCGCACTGCACAGTGTTGGGCTGTAAGCACAATCCCCACTTGTGGACATCGGGCCCTCAACATCAGGCAGAAAGGATGAGAGCAGAGAAATGGTCTGTGGTCAGCACCTGCAGAACCTCTCCTTTATAGGGGTTGTCTTGATAACTGCCTCTCATTTCCACAACAGCAGCTGAAATTGATTCACAATCAGTGTAGCTTCTGGACAGGCTGATACCACAGAAGTGTGACTGACTCGGAGTTACATTGCGTTGTTGAAGTGTTCCCTTTATTTTTGAACAGTGTAAATTGACCTACCCTTGTATTTAATTGGCAGCACTGAGAGCTGAATGATATATTTATAACTGCAATCTTCTTGTACTCAAGTCAGCAAATCTAAAATGCTGATACTCATTTCTTTTATTTCTTCAGTCAGTGAGCGGTTAGTCACTCTGTTTACGGTCATAACGTCGTAAATATTCAACCATTATCACTGGAATACATCAGAAAGTGAGAGGTGGTGCAGAGATATGATAGATGACACAGTCACATGGTGCGCGCTGACATGGTACAGTGTCACCTAAAGTGCAGGTCAAGACATCTATCAACAGTGCACATATTACACTATAAATAAAGCTGGGAAACATACTGGAAAATGTTGTGTCATTTTTATAGTCACCAGCTATATATATATATATATATATATATGTGGGTGTGCTGTTTCCACGGTGACATTTAAATGGACAATAGTAACAAAGGTTTTTGTTTCTGCTCTACTTTGTGAAACTGTTGTCATTTGCCTAGTTCTCTTTGATTTTTGTCACTTTTCATACAAATCACTAGAACGCTTTAATGTAAAAACTTATTTTTTTCAGTTTTTAAAAGGACAGTTCACCCCAAAATTAAATATTTATAGTTTCCTGTGACCTGCAATGCTGTTTATACCTAAGACAGCTTGGATGTTTGCCAGCGCCTCTGTGTTGTAGATCTAGATGGTGCTCATAGCTACCAAAGTGTACATGTAGTAACATTTTCTTCTACACCCAAAGTCAACATTGTAAGATCAATGTCAGATTTTCTGGCCCTGTTTTTCTTCCATATATTAATGAAACAATTTTAACAGTCCAATAACAAGTCTTTGTTAAAAGCCCAGTGTGACAGATGGCTGAGCAGGTGCATCACACTCATGCACACACTCACATGAGGAGGCTCACCAATATAGAAGCAGTTTGGTATGGTTGATTAATTAGATCATATATTTATACAGCAGCAGCAGCAGGAGCACCAGGCTGTGAATAGGTGGTAATGTGCAGTAGAAGTCTGTGGGACACAAAAACATACGTTTGAGCGCACTAATTAACACTATCCTCAGCCTACAATCCTAACCAGCAGGTTCACACCAAAAAATGCAACATGAGGTACATTTTTCACCTTTGGTCTTTGGAAACCAAACGTGTGCAGGTATTTCTCCGGCTACATCTCCATGGTCTGTTTCTCACATCTGTGTACAGCACAGTCAACTATGTTAGACTATATTTTAAAGTGAGTGGAGTTGATTATGTGTTCATAGGGCTTCAACACGATGGTAGCTGAAAATGGCAACCATGGAAGGTAATGGTTTTCCTTGTAAAATGTGTATATTATTATCGGGGCCGAGCTAGAGAGGTTGGCCACCTCTGGAATAGTGTTAATTTTGGCAGCAATTTGTGATTTGATTTTGAGTTTTTATTTTAGTCTTGTGACTAAAATGTCATTTAATTTTAGTCACATTTTAGTCATCAACATTTTCTAACTGTCAGTCTAGTTTTATCATAGAATTTTAGTCGACTAAATCTGATATGTAGTATGAAGACGGTCATGACTGAACAGTGACCTGCACTGTTTAGTCATGAATAATTCAAAACTATAGCAAAAATACTTAGAAAAAGTGCACATGCTGTAAAACCATCAGCAGCGGTGTCTTATTTATAGATTTTGTCACATTTATGTTTGAACAGATGTTAAGATGACTCGTCTGCAAATGTCGCTTTGGGTTTGTTGTGTTTTTACCGCTGCACATGCTTTGCAAACCGTCTCGTTTGTCTTGACATCAATCGTGTCCATGTGTCTGTTCTCCTCCCATTTCATTCATGAGTACGTCTTCTTCCAGCGTCGCGGGGTTATGTCAGATGTGTGCGTAACGTTCTTACGATGCAGAGAGATCACTTCTGATTGGCTCTCTGCCGCCATTTTCTGATTTGTCCCTCACTTCCACAAACAAAATTTCCTCTGATTGGATCTCGTATCCATCAATAATTTCGTCTCGTTTTTATTCGTTGACGAAAGTGTCAATACATTTCATCTTCGTTTTTGGCATAATGCGTTATTTTTATCAGCAAAAAAAGGTCGTTAATGAAAACTATGATGAAAATGTTTAGTCAACAAAACTAATGCTGCTCTGGAACCCGATTGGACACCTCAGGTGCCACCCCAGGTGATTGACAGGTCGTCATGCAAGATGCACAACAAGACATAAGTGAGGAATACAGACAGGAGTGATCAATATGTCGATCGAGAGAGGGGAGTACAGATAGATCGCAGGCCATTCAAAATAATTACTGTCAGGGTTCATCAGGTGAGCGGACACAGATGCAGAACACAGAGCGGTTAAAAATTAAAAAACAGTCTTTTATTTAAGCCAGGAGAGCAAAAGGCAAAAACTAAAAACGTGGAAAAAACTCTTCAAGACAAAAACAGTCACTTACAAGAATCATGGAAGGCAGGTTCAAAAAGGCATGGCAAGGCAAGCTAGGCTAAAACGACGAAAACAAACCCCAGGAGTGACGAAGAGACAAACTGGCAGAGAGTTCAGGGAAGGCAAAGACTAAATACACAAGGGCCAGGGAAGACAACGAGACACACATGAGGGCAGGGCAGGTAATCAAGGCGGGAAAACACAGGAAGTAAAACACAAGACAATACACAGGGAGGACAGGACTACCAAAGTAAAACAGGAAAGACAAGACAAGACTAGACAACTAAACACAGATTAAACTAAAAACCCAAAACAAGGAAACAAAACCAGAACTAAAACACCAGGTCGTGACAATTACTCTGCTTAGGTGCTCCAAAGATCTTGTATAATGCAGATGCCCCACTCTCCGTTTAAGTCACTGGTGTTTGTATGTATGTAGTAGCGTGAATGATCGAAGGAGTGAGAGCTCTTATACATCTTTAACTAGTTAGCTACTGTCTGCTAACATCCATCCATAGTCCAGGGGCTGATTAACATTAAAATAAAATAGGAAAACTTGCTCTCAGATAGTTTGTGAGTTAAATGACATGATAACAGTGGGAACTGTTTCTTTCAGTATAGTGATGTGTGTCAGGTTGTTACGGCCTAACTCTGCTAGAGAAAAGGGAACAAATCGGATGGAATGTGGTTAAAGTACGTTATTTTATCATTCAATTCAAATAAATTAAAATAAAAGGAACAGGTTTTGGGCCAATGGTTAAATACACAAAAGAAATCTGCTGGGCCAAAATAAACATCAGTGCCAATAGGTGATAAACCAAACTGAAGATAGGACCTGAACAAACGCAGCTCCTCTGCTTATAGCTGATTATAAAACAACAACAAAACAAAAGGCAATGCAATCAATGACAGACAATCAGCACCCTCAAACACAAAAGAAAACGAAACCCTCAACGAACTCGATCTGCCTGCAGAGGCTTTACAGCAGGCAGAAGGTGCAGCGAGAGAGGCAGAGAGAGCGAGGAACAGAAGGTGTATCTTCTCATAGACAACATGAGCAGACCATCAGGACAAGCTCAGCTTCGAGACTCATTTACATAGTGAGAACGGGAATTTTTAATGTTGTTAGGTCATCTTGACTAAAATTAGGGCTGACTAGCTTATATGATTCATTTTAATTTTATACTAGGCTAGTAGGCATGAGAATGAGGACATGTAGTTCAGGATTCTGCCAAACACAATCTTGATGTGTAAGCAGGCTCTTATTTTGTATAAGGACAGACAATGAAGAGAAAGGGGGATGCAGATCAGGCCCAGACAGACCCCAGTCTCAGTACTAGTCAATATTACTCCAACCTGGAGCCAGCCAGCCAGACAGTGGCCATACACAAGTCATACATAAGGATCCAGGATCTTGCTCCATTCAGTCATTGAAAGGCAGGGCACTTTACCCACATTGCATCCAGTGGCAGCCACGTCTCGTCAGTCTCCCCCTGGGAAGCTGTGGCTACATCTGTAGTTTACCACTGCCACTGTCTTTGAGTGCCCTAGAAAAGCACTATATAAGTTTGATGTATAATTATTATTATTATAAAAGTAGAATACATGAGGACACACACGGTACTGAGGCAGAAAGAGGAAAACGTCTTAAAGCTGTATGGCAGGCAGGACGTTACTGGGTCACCACACACACACATGCAGACAAAGACAATGAATCCAGACACAAAGGGACATGTCAGGTGAGACCCTTGTGTCTCTGCAGTGACACTGCTACTGTTCCGTTTTCACCTCTGACCACTGCTGCTGTCCATGTATACAGCCCATGTGGTAGTGTTCATAGAGGCAACAATAAACATCCCCCTCTCTCTTCTAATTCCCAGGGTACCATTATGAAGTTTATGCTCTCCTACTCAAATGTTCCTCTTACTTTTGGGATCAGTCTCTGTCTGACAGATAGCGCTGGAGTTCACAGTAACATGTTGATCACTGACTTCTTCAAAGACCAATATCTGATCTAGCTGATACCCAAGCAACCAATGCAGGTGATTCTTTTGATGCCCTGCAGGTGATCTGAACTGATGGATAAAAACCTGTCTGAGGTTTTCTGAAACTACAGTTTTCAACTGCTTGCCATCTTCAGTCTACCTAACTTCCAGATAATCCATATGAGCAAAGAGGAGTGCCGTGTAAGCAGAAATCTTCTGCTGCAACTTCAAGAGGCAAGTGTTACAAATTGCAGTTCACTTGACAGCCTCTAGGAGGTAACCACACAAGTGAGTCATTCCACTAGAGCCCATGTTAAAATATCTTTACAGCAGAAAATATGGGCATGACCAGTTTGAGTGACAGGCAGGTGCTTACTCACAGCACCCTCCTTCAGCTCCACTCTTCTTTCCTGTACCCAAACTTCTTTACTGTGTATGGGCAATTTCCAGGGCTGGCAAATGTTAACCGACGTCCGGTTACAATTTTTCCTTATTGCTAAACCCATTCATCCACAGTGTCTTTATAAAATGTTGCAGACACCTTGCAGACTACATTCACTTTAAACCACAGGTGAGAACTTGTGGTTACTATTATGAATCAAAGACTTGTTGGAAATGATGTGATGAAACCAATGTGTGTATTTCTGGTAGAATCAGGTTTGTGAATGTCATTTGAAAACTGGTGCAAAACCATGCAAAATGACTTTGCAATAGTAAAACTGTGAATGCAAAACGTATCCACTCCCCACTCAGCTCAAGTTAAGGCGATGCCAACATGGTGACGGTGGGGCCTCCCGCCCTATCAGTTCACATCACACATCATCTTATTTGGGAATTTTCAGCATTTTGCAGCAGTGTAGGAATCATCACGCGACACACAAATCACTCTGGCATTAATTATTAAGAATGCAACAAACAAAACAAAAACACACAAATGTGTTTAACACTACCTCGATGGTTCAGTATCGTGTAGATCCCCATTCAGCATCAGTTGAAGTAATGGTTCTTGTATGACTTTATCAGGCTCACACATCATTGTGAAGGAATTTTGGTCCATTCTTCTTCACAGCATTGATTCAGCTCATTGATGTTTTACTTGCACAAACCTCTTAAGGTCCCACCAGAGTATTCCAGTTTTATTACATGTAGTTCTTAGATTTTTTTTTTATTTCTCTGATCTTGGGGTGAATAATCTGGACGTCCACTCCTGTGAAGACTGACTCTTGAATGTTTCCACTTGTGAATAATCTTTCTCACTGTAGAACACTGAACTCCAAATAGTTTGAAATGGTTTTAGAAGTCTTTCAGACTGATGTGCAGCAGCTGCTTCTCTAACACCATTGTTTCTGTCTTCCTCTCTTGTCATGGTGTTAACACACACCTGTTTTTACAGAGGTCTGTACACCTGCTGATGATCAGCTCATCAAGGACTTATCATCAGCAGCACCTGCTGCAGCTCACACAATTAAATCCTATGGAAGGAGGGGTATGGAACAAGCTTTTCCTATTTTGGCTTTATTTTTGCCAAATGAATAATAGATCTATCTTTTCTGAAATTGTATTTGCACAACACTAATATCCACTATGGTTAAATGATTTTAATGATATTCTTTACATTAAAAATGGGGGTACTATCTTCTGCACACCCTGGGTGGTGTCACAAAAGGTCTGTGTATTGTAAACACCTATCTGTGACTCACAGAAACCACACTCTTGAGACCTAGTGGGATTATGACAGACCTGGGAAAAGTACGGTCCATTGGCCTGACCTGCCCTCCATGTGACTTCAACTGAAATGTACAGTAAAGCATGCAGAAACGCCATGGGCCATGCAGATGTTAGTGCTGGAAGAGTGTATTTATAAAGGTAGATACTGTGCCAGTGGTCTCCAATTTATATTATCATTTCTGAAAAAACAAAACAAAAACAATGTGGCTCTGTGCTCTGTGCTTTTCCTGTGGAAGTTTTTGTTGCCCTCGCAAAATAAAAAGCCCACTGCTTGATTATAAGTACACAGCACCCTCTTGTGTCAAGAGAAGACATTACAAGTAACTTACTTCAAAGGTTAAATAAACATCTTCATCTCAGGCATCTGTCCTTTCATGTAATCACAGATGATATCAGGTCTCTGTGTTTTGATCTGACCATCTGTTGCTGGCACTCTCAGTGACTTGTGCTGTATGTTTGCGGTTGTTGTCATGGAGACTGGCGATGATGGAGATGAAGAACAATCTAAAGTGTAGTGCTCCGGCTCTGCTTTCACTCCTTTCTGTGTGTTCGGGCTGGATGCAGAAACACACCAGCATTGTGCAGGAAATGTGTGCACCATTCACCCTCCTCCTCCCCTCTCTTTTTTCTTTCTCTCTTTCCTCTCAGCTGAACTATAGTAACCTCTCTCCCTTCTCCTCTCTGGTTTTTGAGGAAAGGCGTGTGTGTGTATCGCTGCCAAAAGGTCTGAAAAAGAGGATTCTGCTTCTCTCACTCTCCCAGATGTGTCTTCTGTGCTCTCTCACTCTCTCCCACAGTTTGAGGCGTTGCTATGAATCAAACCAAATATTCCTCCTGACAACAGATGCCTCTCCTCCCTCTGAGCTCCTCTGTGTTCTCACTTCGGCACAAACTGACAGGCAGCAGATGAACAGGAAGATCTGTCGTCCTCTCACACACACGCTGAGAAAGTGAATGTGTTAATCAGCCTCACACTGAGTTATATTTCAATAAAACATATTTTTACTTGACCTTCCTGCTTGGATGACCTCTTCTGTTCTTGTGTTCTCTTCGTATTTACATTTCGGTGTAGTGGGAAAAGGATTAAATTGCAATTAGTACAACATCCATCTATCCATGCATTTTCTTAACACACTCTGTCCTGTGCAGGGTAACATTGGTAAGAAGAGTGGTGCACCGTGGACAGGTTATCAGTTTGTATGAAGACAAGCAGCCACTCACACTCACACACATAGTTTTGGTATAAACATGTGTGGACATCAAGTAGAGATCCAATATGTCTGTGGATGCTCTCATTCATCCAGGAAATGTTCTGTCCAAGAGTTCCAAGAATTTTTTAAAGACGTTTCACTACTCCTCAGAGTGGCTTTGTCAGTTCTGCTGAAGAGGGGAGGGGGCGAAACATCCTGAGCTGTGTTGTTGTCACTTGGAGTTGGAGTCAGTCATTAAAACCTACTGGTTAGAATAGAATAGAATAGAAATACTTTATTCATCCCAAGCTGGGAAATTTCTCTGTTGCAGCAGCCAAATACAGCAAGCCAAGGCATATACCAAAAAAAATAACAATATACCTCTAACGGTAAAAATGAAACAGTATAAACATTATTTACAGCAAGATAAATATAAACACAGGTGCAGAAGCAAAAGTGTGCAGTTTGTAATGTAATGAAACAGATTGTGCAATCTGGTATGAAGATATGAAATGATATGATACACAAGAACAACAGTGGGCAATTTGAATGAATGAAAAACCTAAACCTGTGCAGAACCTTGTGCAGGATCTATCCTTACAGCAGTGAGTCTGTGTTATCTCTGGCACAGAGAGGAGGTGTTGTACAGTCTTACAGCATGAGGCAGGACAGACTTCCTGTAGCGTTCTGTGACAGTGAAGCTGTCTGAGCCTTTTGGAGAAGGCGCTCCGCTGTCTGTCCAGTACAGGGAGGAGAGGGTGGTCGGGGTGATCCATGATGGATCACAGTTTGTTCAGTGTCCTCCTCTCCTCCACTGCTTCAAAGGTCTCCTGTCTGCAGCCAATGACAGAGCCAGCCTTCCTGGTCAGTTTGTTCAGTCTGTTGGTGTCACTGGCTGCAGTGCTGCCCCCAGCAGACCACAGAGGAGAACAGAGTGCTGCAACAACAGACTGGTCAAACATCTGCAGCATCTTGCTGCACACGTTGAAGGAGCTCAGCTTCCTCAGGAAGTCCAGTCTGCTGCAGGCCTTCTTGTACACAGCTGTGCTGTTGGTCCTCCGGCTCAGTCTGCTGTCGATGGTCACTCCCAGGTACTTGTACTCCTCTACCATCTCCACATCTTTATCCAGGATGCAAAGGGGTTGCGGTGCTGTTCCCTTCTTCCTGAAGTCAATATGGTTAGGGTTAGGCCTTAACAAACAAGGCTTAGGTAAAGACTGAGGTTTGTCTAAAGACACACTAAGTCATATTATTAAACACATTTTTGGCTACCATCACGATGAGTCCCCTCCACCATTAATACATAGAACTGCTGCTAAATACACACGATCCAAGGACTAGAATTCTGACCTTGTGATATTCTCCAGGTGAGGATGGGCTGGCATTTCTCCATGTTTAAACGAAGAAGCCCTTACACTGCGTTTAATGCCTAATTCCAACTGTAAGGGAAAATAAAACTTAACCTTAGGCAAAAAAGTGAACTTTTGTGGATATAATTTGGTCCCATGATCAGATTATGTTGTGCAATATGATCATATTTCCCATCAGTATAAACATAACAATGTCAAATCTGGGGGATGTATTATTGATCGGTGTTTTTAGACATGTTGGAAATATATATATGACATGATATGTACATATATATATATATATATATATATATATATATATATATATATATATATATATATATATATATATATATATATATGTGTGTGTGTGTTTCTCACTGACTATAAATGCTGTTCAAGCAATAAAAATGCCTCCATCCCTCAGTCTTTGCTACATTTATGTCTTCTGAGTTATAAAATTACATTTATTCACTCAGACACTATATATTTAACATGATTTAAATGATTGTCTAGAATGTTTTTGTGCTGGATCTTTTTAAGGATTAGGGGGTAATTTTTTCCAGGCTATGAAAAGTTGTGTTGGTCAGCAGCTTTTGTGTTTAAAAAAAACACTGTACAGATTGCTTTTTGCCAACCATTCCTTCACAGTCGGCTCAAAGTGTTTCACAGTATACCCTAAAAAGAACTGAACAAAACAGCTTCTCCTTCTTCTAAAGACCAAAAGGCACTGGTCAGAAAGGATCCAATACAATAGTCTTAAATGGGATTTTATTTTTTGTTGATCTGATCCTACAAGTTCAGAGCAAATACACATTGCTTGGTTTAGTCGCCCTCTCCTTCATTCATTCATTCACTTGTTTATTCACTTATGTTATAGTCTCTAGAAGAAGCCCACAGCCCATAAATCCATGAGTCAGCCACAACCCATCTGCTCTTACATAACACTCCCATGATGCAACAGTCCCGGGGACTCGGTCTGCTGCCTCGATCCTCCAGACGTAAACGATGGAGGAGCAGCTTTTTTTCTGCTGCAGAAAGGAACAAACAAACAAACAAACAAACAACAAACAAGACGGAGTTCTTGAAGCACGCAGCAGGTTCCTGTGTGTCCACATCAGGTGCACGTAGCTGCGGAGCGGCTGCAGATGAATGTTTGAGGCCCAGGAGCCATAAAAACTCAGAAGTGACGCAAAACACATCTGCTGTTCACCAGCACTGTGTGTGTCTGCTGCTGGGCCCAGACTGAGCTACAAAAACAAACAGAGCTCGACCTGACAGCCGGACTCAGCCCGTTTTTAGAAAAGCTGATGCTCGCAGCTATGTCCTGCGACTGGACGGACACTTAACCCAATACGATCATCTATAAACACGAATCAGAGGCAGCCGTGCCTTCTAAATTACAGCGGGCAGAAACACAGATATGGCTCGCTGTTGTAACTACTGTTGCGCCATATAACACGCAGTTGTTGAACTTTACTTTGGCTTTGAAATAAAAGTGAACAAACACATTAAAAAACAGGGTTGTCATTATGAGGATATGAGATCTAAAAATGGTGTTTAAGGCTTTTCCAGACCTGCAGAAACACTGAGGCCGCTTATAGGAAACCAGGCGGAGAGTTCAGATGATCTCAACGTTACCGAGAAACCACACACACACACACACACACACACACACACACACACAGCTGCAACATCAGGAGCTGTTCACTTTCTTTATGTTCACCAAGCCTTGGCCTGCAGCCCGGATCCTGTTTCTCACTAATTATGGACAGAAGTTAAATTGTAGCTGTGACGCAGAGTCTGCAGCAGCAGCACAGTCAAGGCAGGAGGAATCACAGACCCACTTCCTGTCCCAGCTGTCAAAAGAAAGGTCCTGCAGAAAGAAACAGATTAATACTCGTGTGAGCTGATGACCTGTTATTCCATGAAGATGTTTTATAAAACCTTTTTAATTACGACTAGACAGTAAAGGAAAATAATTGGCCATATTTCTGTGATTGAAATGAAATCACAGAAATATTCTTTTTTCTGTCATGTTTTCATTATTAAATCCAATGGATCTAGGTTAGAATTCATTATTAAACTAATTACTAAATAAACTAAAATAATTATATTCAACAATTATAAATATTGTTTTTATTTTCTTGTTTTTACAAAACAATTATCAGTTTACCTTTTATTTTAGTTTTTTTTATTATTTATATTTATATTTTATTTATATTTGCTGCCGTGTCACAAACTGCCTGTTTTATTTATTTGACCTTTTTACTGCATATATTTATTTGTTATTTCTTTCTTTCACTTACTGTAAATCCAATGTTCCTGTTTTCCGTTATTCCCCCACCTCTCTCTCTCTCTCTCTCTCTCTCTCTCTGTGTGTGTGTGTGTGTGTGTGTGTGTGTGTGTGTGTGTGTGTATGGTGTGTGTGTGTGACGCTCCGTCTCCAAGCTCTGCTCTCCAGGCCCCTCCTTCGCCTCCTTCTCCAAACATGGCGCCGGCCCGCAGCTGCGCTGCCTCCCCGTCAGACGACACAGAGAGGCAGAGTACCAGGAGCAGGAGCAGCGGCTAGAATCTCGCACTGACCGTGATCTTCGAAGTTCCTTAAAGACGACAAAACTTAGAGGTTTCCGACGGAGACCTTACGCGCAGCTTTTGGAGACGTTTTCGCGTCAGGCTGAGCGCGTAACGGAGAGCCCACCTGTCCGACGAAGGTAGACTTCACTTCGAGGATGTGAAGCTCCCTGATTTATGCGGAAAAACGGATCAGTCCGAAGACACAGACGGGTAACTCAGGGTCAGAGCCGGCTCTGGTAGAAACATGTGCAGTCCTCTGAGGTGGAGACACACAGAGGCTGCAGAGGAGTGAGTCTTTCCAGGGAAAACCAACTTTTCCGCTCTTCCGCGCTCAGAGGATGGATGGAGAACATTCTGCGCTGTCAGGGGTGGAGAGAGAGAGAGACAAGCTGCCACCAATTTACAACAGCTCCCCTCCCGCTGTAAGGAAAGACTTTTCTCTTCATTTATTTAGCATAAAGTTACTTTTTCACAACAAAAACATGCTGTATGAAACAATGTAAAAGTGGTTTATGCTTCTTAACAGACTGCTTTACAGTCTAAACCTAAACTAAAGTCAGTTATTTAAGAAATAGAAAGCTAATTACAAATATTTATAATAATATTATAATAACATCATTTAATGCTGTAAATTACATAATTATGAATTTGTACTTTTTTATTTACAATTAACCTTTAAGAAATATAATAATAATAATAATTATTATTATTATTATTGTTAATATTATTATAAAACCTTTATGGGACACCAACAGTGCAAAACATCATGAGCATTGTCATCGTCTCTACCTCCAGTTTGAATAGCAATTTATTTTCCAGTTGAAAATTCAGTGGTTAGCAGAATACGGATATTATTTCCACATAAAACATATACAAATGAAAACAGCAGCTTCCTTGCTGTTTGGAAAAAGTGATGCCCATCTTATATAATGTGTCCTGACTCCAGCTCTCCAGCAGTGTCGGTGATGTAATCTCTGTGTTTTTTAAGTGCAGAGCAGGAAGCTCTGTTTGAAACACTGTGGCTCTCTTGTCTTGTGTGTGTGTGTGTTTTAAGTTTACTTTCTCACTGTCACCTCAGAGCTGAACTGGTTGGTTGATGTCATCTCCATTGTGTCAGAGAGCAGGAATGTGCAGATCAGAGGCTTTTGACCAATAAACAGTCTGTCATTGCTCAGACTCTCTCTGGTTGTGTCTGGAAATGCCATAAAGTGGCTGCATGCACTCTCACTCTCTCCATGCTGCTTACTCCTACTGTACCATCAGGATGAGTGAGATCCGAAGGTGCAGGCTGGAAGGTTTGAAAGACGATAGGCTGTCATTGCGTTAGCAACCAGTAAAAAGAGAGGAGTTGAGGACAGAAGCCTGCTCACTGAGAAAGAGAAGCTGGACAGAACACTGTCCAGGTGCAGTGTATTGTAGTGTAAGACCCCTTTTTGCCACCTGACATGGATTCTGCTAGACTGGTGTGTTGTGGTATCTGACGCCAGGAAGCAGCAGCTCCTTTCCTGGAAGCTGTGAGGTGAGGCCTCATGGATTAGACTTGTCTGTCCAACACTTCCCAAAGATGCTCATCTGGATTGAGTTCTGGGGAAATTTGAGGCCAAGGTGGCACCTTGAACTGATTGGTGTGTTCCTCAAACTGCACCATTGTTGCTGACTTGCTGAAAGATTTGTTTGCATTAAAAGATGGACATGGTCTGACTTTTCCTTATTCCTGAACTTTTAAAGTAGATAAAATCTATTGAACATAAATAATATTAACATTAACCTTTTAAAGGGTATGACAGTGTGGTCTTTTGGTGGCTATTTTCAGTTGTGTTCCTTTGTCCTTCATCGCTGACTTGTAGTGTATTTTGTGGAGATGCTTGAGGTAGATTAGCTTGCAATGTTTCACTGCTTCCAGATATCTTTGTCAGCTTTACCCCCTAAAACCCCACTATCCCCACCATGGCCTGTTAGTAAATAAACATAAATGCAGCATGATCTGTAGGAAAATACATGAAGGGAATGTTCCATTGAATTGTTCAGCCCTATGCCCTGTGCGTCTTGCACCTTTCTATCAGAACCAACATTCACTTTTTCAACACTTTGAGCTACAGCAGCTCATCTGTTGGATGAGTCCGTTTCCTGCTTTTAACATCAACTTTGAGGACAAATTGTTCACTTGCTGTCCAATATATCCCACCCACTGACAGGTGCCATGGTAACCAAATAATCAGTCTTATTCACTGCACCTGTTTTGACTCTAAAGGTAGCTAAATGCAAAAAGCAGATGGCTGTTTCCAGATCAGGCTGTTTGTCTGGGTCAGAGATTGACCCTTTAGCTTGGGACTGAACTCAGAACCCTTATGTCATTTTGTGGTAGAGGCTAAGAGAGCCCACCACAGTCCAGCTACAGAAAGTGCATGCAAATATACAAAACAGCAGCAAATTAGGAGAGCATTCTCATTAATTTGGTGACATATGCATCCCAACACAACAGAAACCTTCCCATGGACATTACAACTTGACAGACCGGCGGAGCTTGAGATTTATTTACATCCTGGTCAATTCTTCCTTTGGCTTTTTATCAGCATTGTGTGTTTCATATTCATGTAGTCAGTTTCTTCTGTGTGACTGTGTTGACCACAGATTCCTTGGTTCTGTGTGTTTTTAACCAGATAACTATCAAAACTAAAGTTGTCCTGAATCTGTCAAGACTGGGTGCCAAACCTTCCCAGAGTCTGGGTAGATGGTTCAGACCTACTTAGCCTGTATCTGTGTGCCATCTGAGACTCAAATCTGCTGCTGCCAGCTGGAGCTGACTTTTCTGCCTAAATCTTCCCAAAACTTCAGACCCAAACCCCAGTCTGGTCCGAGGGCCATGTACCAGACACAGTCCATGCCAGCACTCAACCAAAACAACAACTCAGCCCAGCAACACTCAAACTTAATACAAACCTAATCGAGGAGAGCTGCTGGTTTCAGTAAAAAAATCACACCAGCTGCAGGTTGGTCTGTGTGGATGAATCATTGACATCAGTGCGATCATCAGCTAAAGTGTCAGATAAAGTGTAAAACAATTGTCAGGCAGACAGAATCAAGAATCAAATGGATCACAGAAAGCAATAGAATAAATAACACACAGTCTCACAGTAATCTACCAGATCTAATTAGAGATTAACAGCTGAGAGAGGAGACTCAGACCTCTGTGAATGTGAGCGAGAGTCAGATGTGGAGCTTTTGTTGGTGTGGTTTCTCTCTGGATGACAGCATTTCCTCTCAGACTGAGCGGCTGAGCCGAGCTGGACGGGACTGAAATCACTGCTGCTAGAGCTGTTAATTGTTGTCAGATGTGAAGCGCTTTAGAATTACAGTTAAAATTAAAGCTGCAAGCAGCATTGCGGGCCCTCGCGCACCTTGCGATCCGCGGGGTCATCGCAGTCTTCTCTCCTATGCTCTTGTCTCCTATACTCTCCTGTCCTATGCTCTCCTCTTATTTCCACAGAGATACAACGAACACATGTTTACAACCAAACTTTCCTGCTACCAGTAGGTGGCGCTATGACCGTATCATCCTATTAGCATATATATCTGTTCAGACTCGGGTCCATAGCAGTACTGTAAGATTTTGTCCACATTGCATAAAGTATATGGGTAGTACTGCATAAAACACAGCGAGTTCCTTTGTAATGGCGAACGGTCAACTTTGAGGCCACTCCCCCGCCACACGGTAATACTTTTGAAAGAGTTTTGGAATGCATCTATTCCCTATGGTGTCCTGAGTGGACACAGTGAATTTCAGCTCAATTGCATGAAGTATGTGAGGCGTGAAAAGTTTTGAAGCAGGGTCACAAATAGGCAAAAAATGGCCACAAAAGTCAAAATGGTGGACTTCCTGTTGGGTTTGGAGGGGGGGTCCAAGAGACTTTTTTGTGCGTCTTGGGGTGATACACATGTGTGCTAATTCTCATGATCCTGTGTCAAACTGGCCAGCGGGGCTACGCATTAGGGCAATAAATACAGTGAGTTCCTTTGTAATGGCGAATGGTCAACTTTGAGGCCACGCCCCCGCCACACCGTCAGAGTTTTGTAAGAGTTTTTGAATGCGTCTATTCCCTATGGTGTCCTGAGTGGACACAGTGAGTTTTAGCTCATTTGGATGAAGTATGCGAGGCGTGAAAAGTTTTGTAGGAGGGTCACAAATCGCCAAAAATTAACAGAAATTTCAAAATTGCGGACTTCCTGTTGGGTTTGGAGGGGGGGTCCAAGAGACTTTTTTGTGCATCTTGGGGTGATACACATGTGTACCAATTTTCATGACCCTACTCAAAACAGGCCAGGGGGGCAGGCAGAAAAACCTATGAAAACACAACATTTTGTGTAGCCAGTAGGTGGCGCTCTGTCAAAGCCTCAATATTGTTGTATAGATGTGTTTAGGGTCAGACTCTGATCATACATGTGACATTTCGTACAGATCGGACAGAAAACGAAGAAGTTATAGAGACTTTCTGTGTCCTCAGAAATGGTCAAACTTTGAGGCCACGCCCCGGCCACACCGTCAGACTTTTGTAAGAGTTTTGGAATGCGTCTATTCCCTATGGTGTCCTGAGTGGACACGGCGAATTTCAGCTCAATCCGTTGAAGTATGCGAGGCGTGAAAAGTTTGGCAGCAGGGTCACACATCGCCAAAAATGGCCACAAACCTTCAAATGGCGGACTTCCTGTTGGGTTTGGAGGGGGGGTCCAAGAGACTTTTTTGTGCGTCTTGAGGTGATACATATGTGTGCCAATTTTCATAATCCTGTGTCAAACCGGCCAGAGGGGCTACGCGTTGGGGGCGCTATAGAGCCATTTTTATATGTGCATTTCAAAAGTCAGCAAATTTCAAAATTTTTCGGGCGAATGAATTTTTCTACCAAGTTTGGTGAGTTTTTGGGCATGTTAAGGCCTCCAAAAATGCGATCTCGGAGGGGGAAAAAAAAAAAAAAAAAAAAAAAAAAAAAAAAAAAAAAAAAAAAAAAAAAATAATAATCCTAAGGGTTTCAATAGGGCTCTTGCACCATTCGGTGCTCGGGCCCTAAAAAATAAGTAAAAAATTGTCTGTGTGTTGCGATCGTGTTATTTACGCTGCAGGTTTTACCTGGAAGCTGGTGTGAGCGGGTCTTCATTAAACGAGGGAGTGAACTGAGAGAAGCCATGTGGCTGCCATGCTGAGAAAAGGGTGTGACTATACACACAACATTTATAACCGAAGGTGTGAGGATGGTGTGGGAAAAACCAGCTCACTATGCTGGACTCTGTGAGGTGGTTGTGAGACTTTGATATGAAGAATCTTCTGATGGACATTTCACAGTGTTGGAGAGGCGGGAGTACTAAAGGGGAAGAGCTAGAGTAAATGAGTACAAATAAAAATTAGGTACCAAACTTATAACTTGGATCTGGTGCTCCCCGAGCCCCCTGTAAAATGGCTAGGACATATTTCCACATCTCATTACATCACCACAGGGGTACTCCAAGATTCTGGGGCCCCTGTGCTGTGGATGTCTCCTTCTCTTTCACTCCGATGATACCCAACTCTATCTGTCATTGTGGCTGGTTTGACCCCACAGTGTCTGCATGGATCTCAGATGTTCCTTCACCCCCTGTACAGCTATCACTAGAAAGTAACTTATCCAACAGACCAGACCAGACCTGCCTTGTAAACATGTTTATTTCTGGTCTAAAGCCAGCCCCTAGAGGCTGCGGTGTTAAGTGCAATTTTAAACACTTCATTGGCTTCTTTTCTCAGCGCCCAAAGGCTGCCGCCTTCCAGGGCTTGCCAACTTCTCAATGAGTACATTCTCTCCAACCAGCCAACACACCTAACATGCACTTAATGTACTAGTCCTTCCTCCCGCTTCCTGCAACCTTGTTCTGCACTACTGCATCGCCTTCCACTAATCTTTGCCCAGCACTGCTTTTAGACTACTGGTTTTAGTCTTTTTGTGTGTGATTTAGGATTTAATTCAGCCTCCAGTGTTTTCATCTATGCATTGTAGTACTCCAGTCAACACATTCATTGATAGTTTGGAAGCTTCTGAATGACTATACTTAGATCCTGCCACACTAATGTGTAATGAGAATCATTATCCATAGACTGAATGGACTCAATGTATCAAACAATGCATCATGAACAGTAGTGTACAATGGATGGTCACTAAATCCCCAATATGTACTGTCATGTGTCGGCTCAATATTTATTTAGCAGGGTTCTGTCAAATAAAGCCACTCTATAGAAACCTTCTTACAGTACAGTGGTATTATTGGGAATCAATAGCAGAGTTTATCCCTACCCCCACCCCTAACCCTAAGCTTAACCTGAACTACATGTGTATGCATGGTGTGCAAGTGCAGCATCACACAGTAGCTCACATCGATAGGTAGCACAAGTTGTCCAAACACCAACCCAGCACCTTTTTGTACGGTGTCAACAACAAGTAGGGTTGAGCTCACCATAGTCCTCTACAAAGAATATAGTATACAGAATATAGTAAGGAGGTAGTGGTAACTGATTGAGTGATGTCAGAAGTGGCTTTTCAGAAATCTATTTGTGATGTCCTGGAAGGTTTTTCCAAGATCTGACAAATTTGTGTAACAATATGTTAGCAAGCCAATTACAGACAGGCAACATGTCATGGAGGTCCATCTAAAGGTTGTGCAGACTTTTTAATTAAAACAAAAAACGTCAGCCCCCTGGTAGTCTAAAGAAAAATGAGAGGATTGCCAACACCAGTCGGCCTCTGGGTATCATCAGCCAATTGCGTCATCTGAGCCTTGTCGCCTGTCTTCTTTAAGACATAGGTCAGTCTAAAGGGGCTGCTGCACTGTACTGAATCCACCCTGATGAGTTGAATGTAAATTCTGTTGATTGCACAGCTGTGGTGGCCTTTAGTGATCCTTTTTTGTATGTAGATCAGTGGTTGTTTGATCTGATTTCAATGAAGAACTATCTATTGATACTCCAAGAGGAGATAAAAGCATGTGCGCCTGTGTGAAGGTGTTGATGTCTGTTTGTACCCTGTGATGTTGCAGTGCACAGCAGAGAAAATGATATATGCCATTACTAAAGTTGTGTCCACCTTCGGGTTTCGTTTCTTTGGAAACTGAGGCAGGCTGACCGTCATTCTGAACACAGTGCTCAGTGTGTCTGAGTGTGCGCATATGTGTGTGTTTACTGCTGTCAGGAGCGGCTGCTGTGCATCTGTTGGTGTCTCCACCTCCTCTTTCTTCCTCCTGGTCCCTCCGTCTCTTCTTTAATTTCCACTTCTTCCACCACTTCCTGTCTTCTTGTCTCGTATCATCCTTCAGCTTCTCTTCCATTTGATCTGCATTACTTTTTGCCTCTCTTATCCCTCCTTTCCTGCTCTCCATCCTTCTTATTTTTCCCTACCTCTTCCCTTATCGTCTTTTCTTTACCTCGCCGTACTTCATTCTCTCCCTCTCTCCTTTTTACGTCCCTCTGATTGTAGTTGTGGCTCGCTGTCGCCGCAGCGATTAAGAAACAGGTAAAATACTAGGAGACCAGGAGGAGATTAATCAGTGTGCTTTAGTAGATGTTAGGTTCATCTGTTCAGTGTAGGTTACAGTATGTTGTCATTGTCTGTTCATGCAGCTGGATTTTTTTCTAACAGCGTCAGTTTCCTGAATAAATCAAATCTATTACAAATGTGTCTATAAAATGTTTGTATTTTTCAAAATATGTATAATTAGATTTAATAATTATTCAGTTTATTTATTCTAAAAATCTAAGTATTGTATGTTTTATTCAAAAATGAGTTTCAAATTAAATAAACAAATTCATTTTAATTAATTTTAATTATTAATTTATTAATTATTTGGAATAATTTGGTCTTTTTTTAATGGTGAAAATAAATTCATGTTATTTATTTGAAATAAAACAAGGATGGAGCATTATTTCAGACGCGTGAGACAAAATGCAGTTATTCTTCTGTTTCTCATGCTGATCTCTCTGTGGCAGGGTCTGGGTCGGGGTGCCAAGCAGCCGTTTCCATCTCTGGGCACTTTCATCTCCACGTTAAACCAGAGGAGGGACATGGGGGGGCGTGGCTTGGCTGGGGGCTTCACGGGTACTCTGGCGAGCATCCCGGGTCTCAGACACGGTAAGTGAGATTTTTATTTCACTTTTAAAATCCGTTCTTAGTACTGTCTGTCCAAAGCTTCTTTTCTGTTGAGTGTATCTGGAAGGCTGGCAGATTCAGGTCAAAGGTCATATACGAGTATTGTATGTATTGTATTGTATCACTAAGATACGACCTCGGAATGCCATGGTTCTGATACTTCGAGTTAGTTTTGTTTAATATGAAGGCTAATATGAAAATGTGCACGTATTATCATAAAAATGATGCTGAAAAAATCAATAGCAAAATTAGGCTCATAAGGGTTTGTCAAATCTTTTCATATGAACTCAGGAGCAATCCTTATTTTGTTATTAATGAGCAAACAAACCAACAAAAATAGCTAAAGGTCAGCATGCTGTGTGTTCGTGTCTTTGTTCTCTTCAGAGACGCAGTGATCTCTGTCTCGTCTGGGATGTAATGATGTGTTACTTCCTCTGTTTACAGTATGCTTGATGTATACGCTCAGACTCTGTTTATGTTCGGCTGCTGGTAACGGCGTCGCGAAATGGAAGGTTTTAAAAAGAGGCGAGAGGAGAGAAGGAAAAGCTGCTCACAACAGTATGCAGGAAATCACAGGGTCGTACTTCCAGTAAGGTTTTTATGGGGCGACTCACAGTTCAAACTGGTTTTCTTGATTTTCTGCCATCTTCACTTTTAATGAAGAGGTGTAGTCAAACACTTCGATGTTGATATGGAAGAAATAGTAGTGTTTTTGTAATTGTATTTACTTGTCTACTACTAATCATTTGCAAAGCAGTGATGGGATTCCTGTTGATGTTGTTTGTGTAGTGTTGGTGTTTTTGCATTTCGAGGGGATGCGGCTTCCTGTCAAAGGCGAGGTTACTTCTGACTGCCGTGAGAACTGAGGCCCAGTGGAGCACTCACCAGCCCGCTTTGTCACCACGGCTACTGATGCCAGAATAATTATGCAAACCTCCACCCCAAATGAAAACCATATGAAAGTGAAAACACTCAATACACACATACATAAGATATCACTGTAGCATTCCTGGGGCCCGTTACAGTCCGTCCGGCCTGCTGGATAATCACCACAATTTGCCATTTCATCTGTTAAAAATTACAGAAGGTTTGTGTTTCCTTTTTAATATTGTCAAATATGGTTTGGTGTGCGCAGGCTGAGCCGAGCCTCTGAGTTTCACATCAGGATCAGTAAGCAGCTATTGCAGTCTCAGCAGAGATGCTGGTGCATGGAACAACCGGATGCAGCATAGCAAAATTAGCTGCATTGGTGGTTATCAGGTTACATGTTAGGAACACGATGAACAGATTATCATCAGTCTGATATATGTAGGCTGCTGCTTTTATTACATCTCCACAGCAGGAATTAATGGATAACACTCGAGGAAGATAACAAGACCATGCTCGTACCCTCATCAAAAGACATCAAAGTAAAGTCTAGTGAATAAAGAAAAGCTGGAAAACATCCCTGAAGGTCATGAAGGTGACTCTTCTGATTAAAGGCTGCCATGACAACAGTAGCAGCGATAATTAGGAACCTGTGAGGCAGCAAGGTGCAGTGCCAAAGTGCAGCTGTGATCAGCAGTTTGTGTGTTTATATCAGCTGTCAGGCACACACAATTATTATATCTTGGAAAAGTTGCAGACATGCAGATTATTAGTGATCGCCAAAGGATGTAAAAACACTGTTAGAAGACATATATTATTACAACTCATTATACATACGACCTTATATCACATACAACTCACATATGAGACACTTGGATATTTCTGAATAATTTCTGAAAATACAGTGACACTTGAAAAAATACTATATTTCTGCTGTTGTTCATCGAAACAGCAGATTTCCTGAAAGGAGACAAAGAAAAGACAGATATACAACAGCTTTCACAACATATCTGTTATTAAGGTCAGGGCTTTGACTTTGCCATTCCAAAGTCATTTATTCTTCTTTTGTTAAAATGGCGTATGTGCTTGCGTCCTTGTCTTGCTTCATGACCCACTTTGTCTGGAGGTTAAGCTCATTTTCCTTTAGAATTCACTGGTATACTTCATTTAAGGTTGTTTCTTTGTCTCAAACCATGATATTACCACCACCATGCGTCACAAGGATAAGTTCTGGGAATGCAGTGTTTTTCATTCTCATCAGGCTTCCCATTTAAGCCAAACTCTATTCTGGTCTCATCTGTCCTCACATATGTTCCCAGCAGCCCTCTGGTCTTTAGCTGCTTACAGGTTACCCTGGATTCCTTTGTAACTTTGAGGACTATTGCCGTACAGGACTTGTTTTTGGAGTCTGTGTAGATTCGTGGAGTCCAAACTCTTTAGAGGTGGTTGTGTAACCTTTCCCAGCCTGGTGAGAGCAACAAGTCTTTTTCTGAGGGCCCTCAAAAATCTTAATACACAAACATGAAGATCAGATTTTGATAGATCCCTGCTGTGTAGCTTAATAAGGACACTCACTGTCACTTAACACACCCCTGAACAGATGGACTCTAATTAGGCCTTAAAAATCAGAGAGTTGCACATACTTTTGCCGCTTAAAGATATGTAATATTGAATCATTTTCTTGTATAAACAAATAATAAAGTGAAATAATTATGCTTCATTTCTTTGACCAGGTTCTCTTTGTCTACCTGCAGGACTCATGTTGAGCTGCTCTTCTGGAAAATCAGAGCAACATTTGGATTCCTGTGATTTAACACCCATTCACAGTGTTGTTTGTTCCTCTGTGCTCATGTCCCTTCATCTTCTACTTGTTCAATTGGTCCACGCCTACAGCATCGGCACCCACAATGCACCTAGACAGGCCCACTGTTGCTATTGTTACTGTGGAAACGCAGACAATAGCAGGCTAATTATAAATTGCAGATGGACGGCCAGAAGTGTGGGAAGATAGATGGATGTGTGTGTCTGTGTGGGACCTGTATGCACGTTGTGCAGCCTGGCCTCTGTGATTACACACTGAGTGGGGTTATTAGCTGTTGTTTGTGCATCTTTCAGTATGGCCCTCCTTTGCTGCTTGTCCTACTCTCTTGTGTACATGTTTCCATATCTGCTATGGCAATTATCAGCAAATGTAAACTTCTTTGGTGGAAAATTAAGTATGATTTTGCAACTCCATGCGCGTTCTGATGTAGAATAGCATCTTATTTAAAGGAGGATAGCCTGACGGCCCTTTGATAGACTGGCGACCTGTCCAGGCCCCACCCCTCCTGTCTACTGTGACCTTGTAGTACAGGACAGAGTGGATTAATGTCATAAGGTCTGTGTGGTAAGTGTCAGTAATGGTCCTGTAGGGTGTTAAAAGGAAGGACAACTGACAAACATTTGACATGGTAGTGGGTAGGGATGTAAATTATTAAGTATTGTTTATGCTGAATTAAAAAAGCATGTCATATTCCTAAATGAGTGATTTATTACATAACAGGACATGCAATCAGATGTATGTGATTTAACAAAATAGATTATGCATAGACATTGAATATATACACTACTTTAACATTACAATAAACAGCACTGGCTCACCTGTTGTATGTGAAATATTAGCACCATAAAATAAATTCTTATAAAAACCTAAAATAACAGCTTATATAATATGAAGAAAATATGAAGCAGCAGCAGCAGTGAGTCCATTGGGGACGGCCGGATTTAAAGTGTGTGCAAAACATGGAATTGAGTTCCATCTGAAATCATGTGGGGTTGTTAAGACAATGTTCTGAGAGGTATCGCTAACACAGGCTTTGACTCCACTGCCTGGTGGAGTATGTCAGTTAATTATCAGCTGTATGTCTCAGACATGCTCTGTGAGAAGGACAGCACACAAATAATGATGTGGATATACCCCTCAAAGCATACTGCTAGTTCTGGGACATCTGTCGCTGGCATTGTTGACATATTGGCCTATGCTGAGTGTGCGGAAGCTTGTCAGGCATAGCAACAGTAACTAAGGGTAACAGTAACTAAATCCATTTTAATTTAATCTATTGTCTTTCTTCTTATTGAAAAATAATTGATAGTTGATTAATTGTTTAAATCCCTTGTAGTGGGAAGGTTTTTTGTTGGAGAGCAATGGTTGGACCATGTTGCTACATTATAGACTGAATCATATTTACCAGTGAAACATCTACAGTGGGCACTCTAACATTAAAACTGTATCATGGAGTGATTGGAGGTGTCTTATATGCCATGTGTGGAACAGATGGCAGCAAGATGCATTATGGGAGGCTCAATATCCTGCTTGCAAGGTTTGGGCCATGCCATGGACCCATCCATGCCAAAAGACATATTGGATCTATTTTATGATATGGACGCTTTTTAACCGCGACACAATCAAGCTCTGCTTAACTATGGTCTTGATACTAGTTAAATCATGTTTATGTTCATAAGTTAGAGCTGCTGCAGCCCTGAAGCTGGCTGATACTGGATAGCTGGTTTTTAAGATAATGTTGCCTAATTTCTGTGCTTTCCACCTGTCCTGTGCAGGGAGAGAGCTGCCTCCGATCTGCAGCGATGTTCGTCAGAAGCAGCGGCTTTCCATTGACACTCTGCCCCCAGAGGTCAAAGCTCCATTCCCCTCTGACCCCGTCATCCCTCTGCGAACCAAGACGACCAAGGAGTTTCAGTAAGTCTGTGGTCCCTGAGCCAAACATTGCATACCTGCAAACACCCGCTCAACACACACATTTGCTTTGTTTGTGTTCCTCAGGGAGGACATGGAACGCGCCGTCCAATCAGGTGACTGGAGGGAGGTCCGAGAGTTTTACCTGACCACCTTTGATTCCTTTATAGAAATGAATGCTGCATTTAAGGTAGAATACACACAAACGCACACACAGTCTGTGTCTGTTGTGAGAAAATTGTTTATAAAGCTGCTAAAATTTCACCAGACGCCATAACTGTTTTACGATGAGAAGGCTGCTGTTTCCCTCCTTTTTTCTCAGGCTCTCTCATGTTTCTCCCCTTTCATTTTCCTCCCCTCCTTGTCTTTGGCAGCGAGAGGCGAACGGATTGTTTAACACAATAGACGACTCAGGAGTCAACGCCAAGTTTGTCAACGCTGTTTACGACGCACTGCTCAGCACGGTAAGCAAGGTTCCACCTGCAAACCACCAAGCAGTCCCAGCATGCAGCAGTGCACTGACTGTAAAGCGGCCTTCCTGGCCAAGTGAAAGGGTACATAAATGTGTCCAGGGTTTTTGTTTCTCTGACATTTAGGGATGCTGTTTGAAACATTTTGTGGACAGTGAACACTGACCGTGTTCTGGTTGTATGTTCAGCCTCAGGACATCCAGAAGTCAGTGCTGAAAGGAATCATCAACAGTCTTTTGAGGGAATGGAAAGGGTGAGAGAAGCGCCACGGCTTTTTGAACTTCTTTTCAAATGAATTCATGTTAAAATGGCTATGGTACCTTGGTATAACCTTGGTCATCTTGTGTTTGTTTTTTAGGCCACGGACCAAAGATGATCTGCGAGCTTACTTCATTCTCGTACAGGTGAGACACAGCAACAGCAGCTAGGATAGACATCTTTTGGATTAGCTGTGATTACTAATCTCAGATATCAGTCAGGAATGAGGGACTGTTATGGGATGTCTTTGATTGTATTGGGAGAGAATAGCTAATACTTTTGTATTTATTGAGATGTTGCTCCGGTCAGTGCGTAAGTGGGCGGATGTTTGGACAGAACAATGACAACTCAACCTCACTTCTTGACCTCTATTATGGTTCCAAGATGGTGTCTTTTTTTCACAATGGCGGTGCCCATAAACATATTTTATTCTGGGCTTCACCTCCACAAATGTGTTAAACGCTGCTGCTAGACACTGACTCCTTCAGACACCGCACATTACCCCAATAGATGCTAACTCATTCTTTTCCATCTTAACCCCCAGGCTCCACCTCCCATTCAGTCTTGTTCCACGATTGCCAGTTAAACCTCAGTCTTTTTCTGGCTACCCTGTTCTGTTTAAATCCTACTTACACTCCTACTGTTTTGTTTGTTTAGTTTTTTTTAATGAAGCTCTTTGAAACACATTTCCTGGCAGTATCAGACCTGCTTTACATTGCCTGAAACCTGAAGAAACAGCCTGCTGACTCAGTTAGCACAACAGATTACTGCTACTCCTACCTGCTTCGTTCTGATGTTGCAGTGTTTAAAGACCAGTTTTGCACTTAAATGTTCAAAGTCATGTTAGCTGTCAGCAGCAGACTAATTTGGCCACTGGCCGATACAAAGAAAATTGTACACAACGGTAGCTTAGCCTTTTTTTGTGTTATTAGGATTATTTGTCATACTTGTCTGACCTTTCTCATTCTGTCCTTTTATTTCTCTCTCTCTCCCTCTCTATGGTCTACATTTCCATATATGGTTTGGGAATTAGAATCAGATAAAGACAGGAATCTACAGTAGTTTCACTGTGGTTCCATGCTTCATCAGAACACACACACAAGCAGGCAGTGCCAAGTTTCAAACTCTGTCCCATTCAACTTTGAGGACTCGCTTCGTCTTCCAACTCTCATGAGAACACAACCACACACACACACACACACGCACACACACACACACACACACACACACACACACAGGGACTGGGTGAGGTCATGTTATAGTTGAGGACTGCTGGTTTCCTGTCTGATGACGACTCTCCCTCCTTCCCTCTGCTCTTTCTGCACAAGTCTTTTAAAGCCTTGCAAAGACTAAACAGAAGTGTCTGAGATGATCTCACTATTTGTGTCATTAGTTCTTTTTTATAGAAGCCAAACATCTCCTCTCATATGACACTTTTTCCAGCTCTATGTTCTTTTTTTAAAATATGAATATGATTTAAGACCATTAGATCATTATAAGGTGTAGCAGGGAACTAGCCTATACTGTCACAGTAATTCTGTGTGTGTGTGTGTGTGTGTGTAGAACCCCCAGTATTCCAGCACCAGTACCTACGTGATCTATGCTCACCTGCTGCGGCAGATTGCTGCTTTGTCTGAGGCTGACCACCACTTCCTAGTTCACTGGTTAAAGAAGTAAGTCCAATGCATGCAGCTGCAGGTCTCTTTAACAGAGAAGAAATGTGTTCAGCAGACCATGAAACCTGAAAAACTGCAACTTAAATAGCTTTGAGACGTGTAGGCGGTTTGCGTCTTGTCATTCTGCCTTTGCAGCAGTGATAGCAGGCGATTGATCTTGAGACGTAAATGGGAAGAGCTTCCATCTCTGGCAGGAAAATTCTCTGCTGCTTACTTTTATTGCATGCAGATCTCACACACTACGTCGAGATGTGATGGATATATGTCGCTTGGTACAAACCCCGAGGTCCGACAGACTTTCTATTTAAGATCACAGTTGTTTTTTCATCTGTATCCTTTCTTTCACCACTGTGGTCACACAGTTGTAGTGTCAAAGACAAGTGGAGGGTCACTGCTCCCAAATGTCTTTGAGTTAATTTATCACGTTCTTCCTTCACTTTCCAAAGCTTCATCCTGGAGGCTTCCAAACTCTAAACAAGTACTTTGTGCTGTTTTTGTGGCGATGATTTACGAGCAAGCTGCTTCAAATTAGAAGTTCTCTTTTGTCCTGCTCTGATCCAGAAACCCAGTTTCTCCATGCAGAGTTGCCATTTTTTCCTTTTACTCACTTAAAGCATCTATTTTTGTGCTTATGTATATTTTAGGGTATGTGCAGTTTGGACCATGCCAAGCTGGCAGCATTAACTGTGTGTGTGTGTGTGTGTGTCAGGCTCTCACCAAGGCGTTTCAGGCAGCTGGTAGAGCGCCTCCTGCAGTTCATCTCCACCCGACTCTTTCCAGCAGAACCAGATGAGCTTCCTCCTCTTTCCAAGTGCTCCTGGTGGATTCCCTCAGCCACCAAAGTGCTCAGCCTCTTCAGTGAGTGTCACACACAAACAAATATCCAGTGCCGCAAGATTGAATTTTATGACATGCGAATGCTTTTCTGGACTTTGTCTCTGCAGATGCAGCCAACAGTGTGTCCTCTCCTCCCATCATGCCCTTCACAGACTTCTACAACATCACTCTTGAGCACATAGATTTCATGGAGGAGTACAGGACCTGGCAGAACTACGGCAACTCAAACAGGTCAGATGTTGTTGTTTACATCGGGCATCCGGGGTTTTATTTTAGGTTGTAGGTGCATAACCATAATTCTGCTTTGTTACCTTTTAATGTGATCAAGCCCCACTTTAGATTCAAAGAGTTGGTACAATAGGGTTTGTACCAAGTAAAACTGGTGAAGGGGAGACCTGTACTCATACCCAATAGGTATGGCTGACTAAGCTAACAAATGCATGCATGCATGTACCTGAAATGAATCATTGTCAAATGAATCATTGTTTGTTGCGATATTTCAACATTATGAATTGTTCATAACAACTGAACAACTCAGGAACAGAGATGGTACCTAAATATATGAGCGAAGCATCTGTGAAGTCATCCAGAGGTTTCTGTAGGGCAGGTTTGTGCACCTTAGTCCACCTAACTCTTAGGTCAAATACTGACAAACAAATGGAGCACAAGTTCATTTGTTATTCTTTATTTTGTTGAAGTTCTACATTTCATTCATCACCAAACCAATGAATGAAACAATGGCACGTTTTCTAATAAAAGCCTGGAGTCTTAACGGCTGATAAGGAGTTAATTATGCAGAGTGTTGCACTAGCTCCCTTTTGAAGATTTGTGGAAGTCACTTTGAGTCTCTCCTCCTGAAGTAATGTTCCCACAGCTGCAGTTTATCTGGAACAGTGTGGAAACACTTGCAGAAGCCATGAAGTCTGTTTCACGCTGCGTCATGGCTCGTTAAGGTCTGATAAAGGAGAAGGATCCAAAGTTTAAACGGCTGCTGTGGTGGGGTGAGGCTCAGAGGGTGGAGCTGTCTGAATGTGTTCATTTGGTTGGAACACATCATGTGCAAGCTGCTCAGGAACGAAGTCTTTTTGATCTGCTGGTTTTAAAAACAACTTTTCATATTTCTTCTCCTCCCTCAGATTTTCCTTCTGTCAGTTTCCCTTTATCTTGTCGACAGTGGTGAAGAAAGCCATAATCCAGAAAGACTCGGAGCAACAGATGATCAGTCAGGCCAGGGTGAGAGTGATGAAGGAAGAAAGCACAGATAAATGTTTGAGGTCTGCTGACGTGTCAGGTTTGTCTTACAGCAAAGCCTGGTCAGTAAGGTTTCTCGCAGGCAGAGAGTGGATATGAACCTTCTGTTCCTCAACATTAAAGTACGACGAGCACAACTTCTCAGTGACTCACTGGATGAGGTAGGTGTACACATGCCTTTCCCTTATGTGCTCATGTATCTGTAAAGGCCAGTCAGTGTGCTCACAGTGATCGGTGTCCACACTCAAGCTTCCAGGCAAAAAAGCTGGAAAAAAAAGGAATTCACTCATTCAT
This sequence comes from Parambassis ranga, assembly GCF_900634625.1. Classification (NCBI taxonomy): domain Eukaryota; kingdom Metazoa; phylum Chordata; class Actinopteri; family Ambassidae; genus Parambassis; species Parambassis ranga. The sequence continues at coordinate 993,644 of NC_041035.1, forward strand.
TCAGTCCACAGGGCACTGAAAGGGCATTTTACCAGGTCAGGGTTATGGTGAAGAACACAACCTTAAGCAGGTATCTGGACAGAACTTTTTTCTCGGTCAGTTTCAGAGTGGGCGTGGTCAATGTGACGAAGCGCCAAAAGCCTCCACTTGTACAAAATCCACACAGGTCTGCCCGACGTGTTGTCCAATCTATTAATATGCTACGAGCACGTACGCGCCCACCTCCCTGAACATTATCAGCTGTTCACCTAGACGGCTGTTTCTATATATATATATATAGAAACAGCCGTCTATATATATATATATATATATATATATAGAAACAGCCGTCTATATATATATATATATATATATGTATGGAAACAGCCACTACTGTGGATACGTGTAAAAAAAACGACTTTTAACACTTTGTTGACGTAAACTGTCTGAACCTCTATTTATTTCAATGTGTGGGGATTTTAACAGGGTTAGTTTATTACTATCTACTATTGAAATCTACAATGTATTAAAGAAAACATCTAAAGGAATGGAAATATTGTTTAAAAACATTAATAAAAACGGAGGACAAGGAAACATTTTTAGGGCACAATAACAGGCATAAAAGATTTTTTAGAAAGATAAAAGGTTAATTTGTGGTGTGGGAACTCTGGGCCTCTCATGAGGACATGCAAGTATGTCTTTAATGTTCTGCATTCATGTGTCAACCTCAAATGCTCCGTCAGTCCCTAAACCTAAGCATAAATCTCAGGCTAAATGATGTTAAATGTCAGTTCATGCAGTGAGGTTGACTCTAAATGTCTTTCATATTGAAGCGTATCCACAGTAGTCTGTCTCTGTGAAGATATCCAGCCTGTAGATGTTTAGGAAAACATGATCACAATGTTTTCTAAAGTGATGTGACAGTGTTCGTTAAAAAGTACAGAGTGGAAATATTTCCCTCAGATTTATTTTTCTAATAGTCATTACAAAAACAGTGTCTTCTTTCTGCAGTTGACGAGAAAGCGGTGCGACCTGAAGAAGAAGCTGCGGGTGACATTTGTCGGGGAGGCGGGGCTTGACATGGGCGGCCTGACGAAAGAGTGGTTCCTGCTGCTGGTCCGACAGATCTTCCACACAGATTACGGTAGGACATTTCCCAGAAGTCTGCTGTCAGCCTGCTGTCAGCACGATCACAACTTATTGTGGTGGTCATGTGTTTCATGATCCCTTCATATGAAACAACAGATAACTGAGAATCTGAAGGCTAAATCCTGTTTGATGCAAAGTCAGTGGAAAGTGAAGCCGTTCTTTATTGAACACAAGAAGCGGAAAGAAAATCATATTTTTATTGGATAAAAATGGAAAGTACATTTTTATTAGCTGGAGGTCTCAGTGGATGTGCTCTGAGAATTTTCAGGTCGGAGGAACGGCAGCAGGAATAAGTGTCAGGTTGCTGAGAAACGCGGTCAGTGTTGCTTTTGGAAACTCAACAGTTCTTATTATGACTCTTCTGTTTCTCTTCTTCTCGTGTCTGGTCTCTGCTGACCACTTTACTGTAATTATCTCTGCGTGTCACAGTTTCTGTCGCTTAGTTCTTTCTCTCGTCTTTTTTTCTTCTCTCTCATCCTTTTTAAAGTCGTCCCATCAGACACAATTTACCACAAGTAACTCACTAAGAGTCTCAGAGTGCCGCCATTCACTTTTCATTGGCCCCAGGGCCCCAAATTGAGCAGCCCTGATCGAGTCTATGCAGATCTTCCCTCATATCAGCTGATACATTTTTTATTTTCATCCATCCATTTTCTTCCACTTATCAGGGGTCAGGCTGTGGGGACAATGTTATTTATATAGCACCTTTTACAATATGTTAGGGGCTTTACAGAAACCCACAGCCTAAACCCTGAGCAGGCAGACTTTTAACAGGAAGAAACCTTGAACCGGACCCGGCTCAGGAGAACCTTCCTGCTGATAGTCAGCTGGGTGAAGGAGGAGAAGCGATAGACACCGCCACCTTTAAAACCTTTTTGTTTCTTCCTGTGAAAAGGGACCTTTTCTTGCTGCCGTTGCTCCTAAGGGGGATCAGGCTCTGGGTTTTTGTAAAGCACCTTGAGAAAAAAGCGCTATATAAATAAAAATTGACTTGACTTGACCTCGTTCTGCTCAGGGAGCCTCCACCTGGCTGGACATGCTTGGAACACCTGATCTCAGGTACCCAGGTACTCAGAGGAACAGTGGTTCCACACCATGCTTCTCCTGGATGACTGAGCCTAAGACTCTAAGGAAGAGACTAGCATTTGGGCCACTAGTGTTCACAATCCTATTCTTGTGGCCACTACTCACAGCCTGTGGTAATGGGTGAGGGTAGGTACAAGACCCTGAGATACTCATGTGAGGTAGAAACTCAGCCCAAACCCTATTCATGTTCCCGTATTTAAATAGTCCCCAAATCAGACCCCTTACAAATCGGTGCAGCCCTGAAAGTCTCTACTGGAAAGAAGTCTGTCTTGTCTGTAAACCAGGCTCCTGCCCCACTTGTGATCCATTTTTTTCTGGAAACAGATGAACAGCTGTCTTCTGAAAGGTCAGATCAGATCCAGAACCACCATGCTGTGATAAAACCTTCAGAGATCTTTAACAGAGAACAGGGGCTGTTCATTCCTTACAGCTTAGCCTGTATAGATGCAGTAGTTTTCTAAATCAGCTGTAGGTGTTACCAAACACTCATCTGAGGAATCTCCTCTGTTAGGGACTGTTTTCACAGGCGTATTTTTACCTTTTCGATGATATATTGACTCTTTCCTGGCGAGTGAGTCAGGAGGAAATACAGTGTGTGTTCACAGTAATGAAAGAACATGTCACCCTGTTAAACAGTGTGACTCACTGATGTGTTTTTAATAGTTTCTGGAGCTCAGAGGAGTAGCCTGGCCACTTGTTAGGGAGGAATTTTAACCTTTTAATTAGTTGCAAAGGATAGGTTATATAAGCAGTGTTTTCTATTTAGCGCTTTGTAAAGTAGCAAGAGAACTGCTGAAAATGACATTTATAATATGAAATGTGTCACGTGGCATTTTCTGTTGTAGACCCTGGAATGTTGTATGTCTGTGCATCTTTGATTTCACTCTCGCCCTCCTCTGTCTCTGTGTCTTTCTCTCTCTCTTTTTTTGGTCGAGTTGTTCTTTCCGTCTTCGTTCCATCTTTCCGCGGTCGTCTATGTTTTTGGTGCCAGGGGACGTCGGCCCAAAAGCAACACACTCAATGAGAGCTGTGTTCCCCTCATTAGCAGCGCAGGGAAAGCCCCGACTCTGCCTTACACACAGACACACACACAGGCAGGTGTACACACAAACACGCACACAGGCTCTTTTATGCACAAAGCGGTGTCGGTTTCTAGTGTTCCACGATGTGAGCAGTCCAGATGTGTTTGAACAGACTGCTGCTGTTTCTCAGAGCTGGAACAGCTTCGCGATCATCTTGAGTGTGTTCAACTCAACAGCCTGCTCATTACTGTTTTTTTCTATTATTATTTTGATGTTATTTTATTTGTTTAATCACTCTAACTTTCACCAGAGACATCAACAGCTGTATGCACCATAAATGTTGACAAGGTGGTGACAGCAAATATAGAATACACATTTAGGAGATGATGTCACTAGCGGCTTGTTCCTAGCACTGCAGCTTGGAGCATAATGTGTTTTTTTTCTGATGTTTTTTTCCCTTAAAGCTTTTGTTGTAGAGGTCCAACCCATATGCAAAGAGGACATTAACACAAGAGAAAAATAAAGTTTCAAATCCAGATGATCTAGACTAACAATCCAAAAAATACTGCCAGGGTCCAAACCTTCATTCAGTTTGGAAAGTTTGTGGTCTAAGGTAAAAGCTACGGTTGTCACCAGTTCCTGCAGATCTGAGTTTACAGCTATGGGCTAAAGGAACATCTAGTACCTGCAAAGTTTCCACAAATAAGCACGACTGTAATAGGTCAGCTAAGAGTATTCACATCCTCCTAAATATACTAGTGTGGCAACAGTTTTACCAGTTGTACCAGTGGTTTTTACCAGGTGTAAAATGAACATGTGTTAAGACAGAAATGGCAGAAAGTCACACTGTACGTACACACTGTGACACTTTCTGTCAGCACGACATCATATCATAATATTGTGCATCCCAATACTTTTCTTTTAGTTTATTGCAAAAGGGCAATAATATTAGACAATAATTTAATTGACACTCATAGTACGACACACAAAATACACACACATTCCCAGGATGCATCAGGAGACGTCATCAGTGATGTTCGTGAGGTCTTTGGGTCTTTTGAGACTTTCAACATCCTCACTCAGTTGACCCAGTGTTTGTGAGGCCCTGGCTTATGTTCCAGCAGCACTGACCCATGGCTCAGACCTCTTGAGCCACATCTATCTGGTGGTTCCTTCCACTGGCACCATGATGGATTTGATGACCTTCTTCTTAGCAGCCCCAGTGACACATTAGTAAACCCTGCACAGTGACCATCCAGCGGTGCCCGTATGTTCCATTCAGCCAGGTACTGGGCCTGCTTTCATCCATTCACCTCTCCAATGCGACCTTCCCAGGTCACTGTGAGCTCTATCAGGTGTGATGTTAGCACTATGTTTGGTCTCATTAATGTTGTCTTAACTTGATCTGAGTTAATCTGCGCTGCGACGGACCTGCATCCTGTTAGCCATGGCTTTGGAGATGGCCTCAGCTGATTGTTACCATAAGGTGACGAAGACCACTGAGGAAATGCTTCCACTTCTATTTTAATGTGTAACCTCACCTGTAACCTCTGGCAAAAGAATTTCCTCCAGGAATAATAAAGTCTTATCTTTTCACTGTTGGTGGAAAAACAGCTTAAGAGAATTTTCCATAAAATAAGTAAACGTGGGGCAGGACTCAAACAGCAAATACAACTCAAGATCTGGACACTGGGAGTCAGGCATGGGAAATGCTGGAGAGTAGAGCACACAAGCATATCGGTAACATTCTGCCAAGAGGACAATAGGTCAGGAAAGCCTAAATGTATACACTGGCCAAACAGGTTAAGGTAACAGGCAAACACCTGTGCACAGGTGTTTGCCTGTGAAGATATGTATCAAAGAAAACCAGGAAGTGCATTCATTACTTCGTTATTCTCTACTTGCTCTTTCATTTTCACTTCTGCCTTTTAATTGATCAATAGTTTATTGACTTATTTGATCCTAATTCTGATGCTGTTTTCCAGGAATGTTCACCTACATCAAGGACTCACGCTGCCATTGGTTCAGCAGTTGGAAGTGTGACAACTATTCAGAGTTCCAGTTGGTTGGGACTGTATCCTTTCATTTATGACATCACATTATTTATTGTTTATTGCATGTGAAGGAGTATTTCAGATTATATGTGTGATAAAAGCTGTCTCTGACTTGCACAGGTCTTTTGAGCACATGGCTAAGGTTTAAAACAGTGTGTCAGCGTGCACATTTGTATTTTAGTTCTGCATACATTTAGGAATGATGTCATTGCTGCAAGGAGTTTGTTACAGAAGTCAAAGGATGGGATGGACAGAAAGTTTCCATGAAACAGCCAGTTGCAGGGCTACATGTTTCCACACATTCCTTATTCTAGAGGAGAAAGAAAAAAAACAGTTAAGCATGTTGCCTTCTGTAAAAGGCCTGATTATTCAGCTGGTCAGCTCCTGAGAAACTAGTAGGTAGTGACAGAGACATGGGAAGGGAGGGACATAAAGCACTTCAGAGGATGCAGCCCCTGAAGTGTGGCCCAGCCTTAAACAATGATTTTATGTTTTATGGGGAAAAAGGTTAAGCTGTGTTTATGTAACTCTGTGGACAGGAGTGTATTCATCAGCTCTGACCTTGAACAGCTGCACATTTTTTCCTCCTCCTGCAGCTTGTTCAAGCAGGAAATGGGCCTATTTTGTCCAACACTTAAATAACTACACCATGTGTACCCACTTTTATTAGGAAGTTGTAACGCACCGTAATAAGACGTGGTATTTGAATGCACAGAAATCAAACATGTTGATGTGCTGCAGTCCATTTGCCTAATTTGTTGCCCTTAATTTGAAACATTTTGAAATTGAGTGGACATTCCTTCACCTCGGTTAGCCCCACCCAAAATGAGTCTGCATCAGTCCAATGGCATTTCATGCATGTACAGCTTCAAGAGCGTTGATGTGACTGATGTTATGATGATTTATTATTCTAATCTAAGAGTCCAGTATTGAGTAGAACCCCCCCTCTGTGTGTGTGTGCGCGCTCACACATGTACTTCAGGCTTAGTTAATAGCCAGCTGGGAACTGTCAAAAGCTTATATAACCTAATAGCTGCCTGTTCTTCGCCAGGTTATTGTGTGTGTGTGTGTGTGTGCGCCTATAGCAGTGATTGTGGACATAAATCTTTTTACGCCACATTGTAGGGAATCAACTTTCAATGTGGAATAATACTTTATTTTTAGGATGAGCGCTTTGGAACTAAGGTTAGATTTAGGGGTGTGTGTGTGAGTGTGTGTACAACTATCGTAGAACCAGTTTGAGTGTTAGAGCACTGAAGTGAGGACATTTTGATAACTGTATAGGGTTGTGTGTGTGTTCAGTTTAGGGTTGTGACTGTGTGTGCTAGCGCCTGGGTGTTCCATGCATGTTCCACATGTGTGCTTGTGCAGAGAACTAATTTATCAATCTCCCTTGTTCCTGTTTAGTTGTCATGGCAGCGCTGCTTTACTATGGAGATGAGGCAGTGGAGAGAGTAGGGTGGGGGTGGAGGGGCAACAGAGAAATGAAAAGCAGAAGAAGAGAAGGTGAGCAGATGTAAACAACGCAGAAAAATGAAAAGAATCTAAAGGTACATTTTAAAGAATATGAGAACATTTGAATTGAAGACAGCAGTGGCATTAATTCAGTCTAACAATGTAAGTGTTTGGGGTGCTGGTGGGTGGCACCCCCCAGACACCAACTAACTCAATACAATTAAACAGCTTTCATGAACAAGAAAATGATACATCTGTAAAGACCAAGACTGCAACAGGTTGTAAACATGTTCATTTCTATGGAAAGGTCATCATCATAACTGAATCCTGATTGATAAAGCTGTCTGCATATATTATCAGTCGATATTGGTATTACAGAGTTCAGTGTGTGACATTATGCAGAAAAAATCCTTCATCGTTTGAAATGCTTGAACTCCACAGTTTACAATAACATGCAGCAGTGTATGCATCACATCTGAGCAAATGGTGGCACAGTGAGTCGCTGCACAGGTTTTGGACATAAACACATTATTACATTAACTTTGTCAGTATACTGTAGGCATGTTATAGTTGCCCTTTACCTTTTAATGAAAGTCTATGTGGCCCCTTGCAAACAAACATTTGCCCACCCCTGATCTAGACGGTCATTGCCATCTCGTACACACTCCAAAGTATAAAGAACAGGCTTGTGCTGAGAGGATCTAGGGTTTTTGTGAAGGACCACACGGACAGGATTATGTGACAATGACTGTCACATACAGTGCTGATTTTAATTGTTAAAGGTATTTGGTCTGTACTGCATGGATGATTAATGTGGTTTTTGTGGCTCATCCTGCTGTTTTACCAACGAAGAGAGTTTAAGAACTAGTCTGGCAAAGAGAAGGAAGTTGGCAGAAAAACAGGGATAATGTGAAACAGAGCGGGCAGCAGAGAGAGAGAGAGGGAGGGAGAGAGAGAGGGAGAGAGAGGGAGAGAGAGAGAGAGAGGGAGGGAGAGAAAGAGGGAGAGAGAGAGGGAGGGAGAGAGAGAGGGAGAGAGAGAGAGAGAGGGAGGGAGAGAAAGAGGGAGAGAGAGGGAGAGAGAGAGACAGAGGGAGAGAGAGAGGGAGAGAGGGAGGGAGAGTGAGAGGGAGAGTGAGAGGGAGAGAGAGAGAGAGAGAGAGAGAGGGAGGGAGGCTTTATTCATGCCTGTCCCATAAAGTCCAGATATATGAACACGGCCCTTTAACTTTTGGGCCACCCTTTGATTTCTGTGTGTGTGTGTGAGACCTTTAGGGCCCTACTGGTTGTGGTAATAGGACAGTTGTGTATTTTTCATGTTGGTGCTAGTGTGTATGTGTGTATCGAAGTGGGTGTATTTATTTGACTGTGTGTCACCTACCTGTAATCAGGGGGTCATAGACACACAGACACACCCACACACACAATTACAGCACATGTGCTCACCACATGTGGCAGCTGGGAAAACACTGTGTGTTGTTTGTGCCGCTGCATCAACATAAAAACAAAGTGATGCGAGTTTAGATCCAACAAGATCTTCCACTGTATTCTCTCTTATCTCATGACATTCTCATCAGCACCAGTATCAGTAGTGACTCATTATTAATGTATAGTTTTCCTGTGCTGAAAGGGAAGCACATTCAGCAGCTAGGAGGACGGTGGCTCCTCTGCAAATACAAGAAGCATCTAAGTTGTTGTGTTTTCTCCTTAACGTGATGTATCATCAGCTGATGGGCTTAGCAGTGTACAACAGCATCGCTCTGGACATCCATTTCCCTCTTTACTGTTACAGGTAGGCTGTTGAGGACGCATCACTCCTCTGTGAATGTAAAACATAATGTTATTGTTTTTTGTCCTTACAGGAAGCTCCTCACTCCACCCACTGTACCATGTGACCAAAATGCCCTTGTTGGCATGGCAACCGCCACCCTGGACGACCTGCAGCAGATCATGCCGGTAAGTGTTTCAGGCTGGATTTTACGCCTGACCCTCTGTTTTATTATGCTTGTAGTTCTGTTTTTTGACACTAGAGAGCGCCATAGGCAAACTTCTTGTGACTTCTGGTCACCTTCAGCTTCTGTGCTCCTCTTTCAGGGATCTAAATATAACCTCATGTGCTGTTATCAGACTGAAGTGAAGTCTATATACTCAGTCTTGTTCTACATTCTTTTCTGTGAGAGCTGTTTCTCTGCAGAGTGTATTTGTTGTTGGTTTGGTAGACTTCACATATAAATGCTACTGATGCATGGCTGGTTGCAAACTTCTGTTTTAGTTGCTAATTGTTTCCAGATGTAAAGCTAATCCAGCTAACCTCCCCTTAGTCTACCTCCCTCTCTCACCTCTCTTTACAAATCCAGCAATATATACACATACATACGATTCCTGACAGATGTGCAGTCTCCCTGCACTGAAATTACAGTGCAGTAAAATCATTCATTCTTTGTGTGACCAGGAAATCGATTGACAACTATAGGCATTAGTGTCAAAAGACACAGGGAGTGTGTGTGTGTGTGTCCTTATTCATAAAAGAAGCCACAACGAGCAACACATGTCACAGAAAGATCTTGAAATCTCTTCAGACGACCGACAGTTACCCGATACACATGCCACTTCACATCCTTTCTCACCACGAAGGTCAAAAACTCTACTCTGCACACACACACTCACACACACACACACACACACACACACACACAAACACACACACACACACACACTCACACACACACAGGGGGTGCTATAACTGGCCTTGTGGTTGCGTAACAGGACATCAAATCTGAGGCAGGCAGCTTGTGTTCACACCATACCCACAGTGACTCCACAGGAGTTTATTCAACCTTCATTCAGAAATCTGATACGGCCATTTTGTATCAGAATTCATAATTTCATGATGTAACGGCAGATTTCTACATCAGATCTGTGACATTACTTAGAGTCCAGACCTGAGGAGATGCCACAGTGACGCTCTGTCATCTGAATGTTAAACAGCAGCTATTAGAATAATGTATACCAGACCTGATGTTTGCATGTTTGAGTTTTTCCAACCATGCATGAACAACTGTAGTAATATTTCTAATAATAATTAATAAATTGTGCAGGAGCTGGCTCACGGTTTGGGAGAGCTTCTGAGCTATGAGGGAAACGTGGAGGAGGACTTCTACCTCACCTTCCAGGTACAAACTGTAAATGATGTCTTTTTTTTATCTGACAAATGTTATGATGTGACCACACGTAAAGCTCCTCATGCAACTATAGTGAGAAGTGTGACACAGTCACGCTCCACGGAGGCTGTGATTAGTGAATAAAGTGTGTGGCGGTGCTGGCAGACAGCTGTGACTGCTGCCACTGCTGTGTAAAAGTTAATTTTGGATCAGTGAGTGGATCTGTCCCACTGATGTCATCGAGTAGATTAATCAAATGTCAAACACAAGCATACAAATGAACATTCCATACTGTTTTGGGTGTAGCTCCTTGGATTCAAACAGGATTATAATGCAGCTTTTGAGGCATGTTTTCATCATTTTTATCTAAACTAAAGCTTAAAAACCAAAAGAAGTTTATTTTAACTTTGTGGGAAACCTTCCCACAGAACCTCTTAGCATCCTGCTTAGATAGTGTATCTTTATTTATTATCAGCTACACAGGAATTTTGCACTTGACCTAGAAAACACATCTTCCTGGATGATAATCTGTATGTGCAAATTATTATAAATGCATGACTGTATGAAGCGTTACCAGTATGTTCCGAGACAGGCTCTTGCAGTGTAGGTTTAAATATGAAGCTGGAGCATATGTGGGCAAAGGAAGCTTATGTAAAGCTGAGAGGAGTTATTTTAACCCACCCTGAGCTGAGCTATAGGCAACTCACAGTCACACCACTTTGGTACAGATGAACCCACTGACCTGCTGTACACCAGCTCTCTCTGCCTGGCTCTTACCAGGTGTGTGGTATTTTTATGTTTCTACACTAGTGTTACTTTATTTATAACCCTCGGTTACTTCTAAATGGTCAGTATTGTCTGACGAAGCTGGAGTTTATATATGTTTTTCTTCCTGCTTCCTGGATTGGTGTCCTCATATGAAGTTGTCAGACAAGTCCCTGTTATCTTTTTTATCACATGATTACTGTCACAAAAATCATTTTCAGACTGGTGAGGTTGTGCTGAGTTGAGGTGTTGCCATGGTGGAGGAGAAAACCACAACCTACACCTAGTTTTGCTGCTGGGCTGCTTTTTTGTTGTTTTATTTTCATGATTTCTTCCACCTTGAGCTCCCTGATAAAACCTCTCACAGCAGTTCTTGAAGCTCTTTGATAGACTTGTAGATCTTCTCCTGCTGTCCACAATAACAATACTTTTTCTCAACTCTAAACTTATTTCTTTCACTTGTAAACAAAGAGGACAGTTCGTTAGGGGAGTAATAATATTGGTCCTGGTAGATTTTGTTCTGTTACTCTGTCAAGTAAAAGTACTTGAGTCTTTTCAAGGGGAATATTATGGTTAAAAATGTTGGGTTAAAAATTGCTCGCTCTTTTAAACAGAACATGGGAAATACTGGAAAAGAATGACATTTTCTTATGAGCAGCTAATCATTTCCTAAGAAATGCTGCTTCTGGATGACATCACAGATATGTATGAGACGGTGCATTCTGTGTGCTGCAGGTGTTCCAGGAGGAGATGGGCGTGGTCAAATCCTACAACCTGAAGCCTGGAGGAGACAAGATCCCCGTCACCAAGCAAAACAGGAAGGGTGAGTCAACCCGAGAATCACAGCTTCATAGTTCAGCAGTCAGTCACTGCTCATAGGCTATACACACCCTCCAGTCATCTCCTACGGAGTGGTCTGCTGGGGCAGCAGCACCTCGATAGCAGACAGGAAGAGACTGAATAGTCTAATGAAGAAAGCCAGCTCTGTCCTGGGAGCCCACTTGATCCTGTGGAGGAGGTGGGAGATCGGAGGATGCTGGCAAAACGATACCCCCCCACCTCTCACCCCATGCACGGCACTGTCCTTTTAACAGGCTGTATATATATATAGTTAACTATATGCTACCTCCTGTGCAATAACTTGGCTGTTTTAGTGCAATCATTTCCTAATTGTTGCCATAGTGACACATACATTGCTGCAAATCATCTTTCTTTGGATTGGCAGAATGGAAACAGTTAGTGTTTATCAGCACACACCCCACCGCAGTGTAAATAGAACCAGTGTATAGTCTGCTTTAACAATCCGAAGTCCATTTGAACACCTACTGCTCCTCCTGGGCTCTTCAACTTAATGAGAGCAATGCCACAGAATCCTGGCTCGGCTCGAAAGCTTCTTTGTTCCTTTTAAGTGGATAAAGTCCAGCTGAGAGCGTCAGTGTTGTTTCTCTTATTAAACCACATTTTCCATCCTGCAGCTCTTGTTCAGGCCTACATCTCTCTAACCAATCTGTGTGCGTGTTGAACAGAGAAGCTAAAACTGGATGGTTAAACGTTTGTAATGGAATAATGAATATCACACTCTTTTCTCTTTCCACAGAGTATGTCCAGCTCTATGTCGACTTCCTGCTGAATAAATCCATTTATAAACAGTTTGCTGCGTTCTACCACGGCTTCCACAGTGTGTGTGCCTCTGATGCACTCATGGTAAGTGCTCTGTGTGTGTGTGCGCATGTTTGCTGGTGCAATCGGTGCCACAAATATAACTGTACATGTCTGGCATGAAGTAGACCTTTCAAATAAGCTCTCCATCCATCCTTCCATTGTCTCTGCTTAACTGGGGTGGGGTTACAGGGCTGAAGCCTAGACCTCCCTTTCCTCTGGCCCCTCCTCCAGCTCCACCAGTGTTCACAGGGTAGCTGATTTAATCTCTCCAGTGAAACCCTGGGGCCTCCTCCTGGTTGGACATGCCCATAACACTACACCCGGAAGGTGCCCATGGGCCATCCTAGCCAGATGTCCATACCACCTCAACTGTCACTGCTTCTCTCAACATGGAAGAGCAAGGATGACTAAGCTCCTCACTCTATCACTAATGGCCTCTACACACTGTGCGATCTTTAGCAATCTTTTAAGACCATTGCATGACACACTATGCGACGTGGATCTAATAAACTTTGGTACAACCTCAAGTTTGATGCATGCAGATTGTACGATGACCATTTATTGATTATTATTGCAGGCGATTAGGTTACGTCAACATGCAAGGAGGACGAGGATATTGACGTGGGGTGACAGGTCCTAGCAGCTGTCACACTGTAAGGCAGTCATCCTAAATTTCTGACATGGCTAGAATTTTATCTCAGGTTATCATTGGTCACAAGACGCTGACAACGGCCATCGTTGAACCCCTAGACCTTGCGGGGCTGAGGAGTGTGATTGCCCTGTCTCTGACCCTCTGGTCACCATACCCTTCCAATCCACAGGCACTGCCCCTAGTGTCCAAGCAATGTGGAAGAGATGTGTCAGCCCAGACAGCCCTTCAATATTAAACATTTGAGGAACCCAGGGTGGACCTCATCCACTTCTTGGACCCCTGCCATGGAGCTTTTTGACTTTTAACTCGGTGACTTTAGCCTGAGGCCCAGCCTTGGAACCAGGCTGGTGGAGCGCTGGAGGAGAGCATGCCCGAGGCCCAGGCAAGGGGAAATTCCAACAAGACCCCAATGGATGTTTATCCATTGAATCACTGATTAAACCCATTATCTAGGGCAAATTTGCATTGGGAGGCCCTACAAGGGCTATTGCCCCCAACAACATAGCTTCCAGTTTCCTTCAGGCATGCAAACTCCTCCACCACAACACGGTGGCAATTTGTTAAACAAGCTATTTTAGCTCAACAAATGTATGTTTGTTGAGCATTTATGTAAGAATTGAACATTTTTCCTAAAAATGGAGCTCAGGCAGTAAATTCTGTTTGTGTTCCTCCTTAGTCAAATGTTAACTCTCCACTGATGAGGAGGAAGAGCCAGACAGCTGGGGGATGCATCAGGAAAAAACACAATGGGTGTCTATCCAATTTTAGATTTAGTTTTAGGTGTCAAATACTTTTTAGGAACATATGTTTATTTAAAACATGAACATAATTTGATTACCAGCTATCGTTTAATTACACATATCAACGCAAAAAATTGTGTCAGTCTTTGTACAGTGCTAAAAAAAAACCTCTTACATTTCTGAAATGTTCCTCCGACCATGTGTTGTTGTATTGCAATAGACACTTTCAAACTATTGTTTGGTCATTTGCCACCTTTGACCTTGTGGTTCCTGACCAGAACACAGTATGGACCTGAGGTCAGGAGTAACACTGCCAAGTTCATGTACACAACTATGTGTTTCTTTTGAAGAGTCTTATGTCTGGTCTGCTTTATAGCAAAGTGAGACTGAAGATAAAATGCACGGGCAGTTTCTCTGCAGTTTTATCAGCTGAGAGCCTGACTCTGCGTCAGAGAAAGGACGGATCAATCTAACTGTGAAGGCTGAAATAGCAGGTCTCTGCTTTACTGATTTACCGATGACAGGCCCTTGCACTCCTTGCAGTCTGCAGGACTTGCAGCGCCGCATCCCCTATCGTCCCATGGCCTCCTTCCCCCTGGTACTGGCATGAGCTGTGGTCTGCAGGCCAGAAGAGTACACCAAAACACACTTGTACAAATTAACAGGTCCTCCAGCCAGTAGGTTGAGCAGTGACTATAGCATATCAGCATATCAGTGCATGCAGAATCAGATGTTCAGCATGACTGTTAAGTTTCATCCACATAGGATGAAGTATGTGGGAGAAACAGCCAAAAAAACATCAATTTCCTGTGCGTTGGCGAAGGGTCAACTTCGTGGTGGTGCCACAGCCAGACCGTATGACAAAGTGCTGCGTTTTTGATGAACTTTTGGTCCCTAACCCCTTAAGGGCAAGTGCACCAATTTTCAGCCATATCAAGCAATTCCCCTAGGAGGAGTTCGCAAAAGAGCGGGGTGAGTAAATTGGAACAGGGCATGTTTTTTTCAAAATGGCGGACTTCCTGTACGTCGTAGAATTTTCGTCCAAGAGGCTTTTTTTCTTGTCACAAGGCGATACATTAGTGTACCGAGTTTCAGGTCTGTAGCACTTGCGCTGAATATTTTCACACTTTAGGGGGCACTACAGAGGCATGAGGCCACACCCGCCAATACCGACAGTCTCAAGTCGCGATTTTTGTCGGGGGACAATTTTGTGGCAAGCTTGGTGAGTGTTTGAGCACGTTCAGGGCCCTAACTATATTTTTTGTTCTAATGAATATACCACAGAATGTTTAATATGGCCATGTTTGGTATCTTTCTTTCAGCACAATTTCACCTATATCATCTGATAATTATTTTTGGGCCCAGAAAATACACAAAAATCATCAAATCAGAATAAAAAAATACACACATTTATTACAGTAAAAACCACAAATATGCTCAATCTTTTGGAACCTAAAAAGTAAACACAGATTGCAAATATGAATGTATTTAAAACTGAAATATAGTAAATCTATATACAAATATTTCCCATAAAAAGATTTTATTTTTAGGCATTTTTTACCTTTTCAGCTGCAACTCTTCAAAACAAACAAATTATTTGCAGAATTATACAGTGAGTTACACCAGAGCTTCGTATTTCCAGAGGTCCAGATAGCTCTTCACAAAGTTCTAAATAGTGTAACATAAGAGGTAAAACTGAGACGTAATCAAACTAAACACAAGAATTTCAAAATATATACAATAGTGTGGTGTGGCTGAGCTTGTTCTAGCCTCCGGTGACCTGTCCTAGGTGTATCCTGCATCTCAATATATAACTATTGACGTAGCGTCCATAATGCCACCCATATATTTCTGAAGAGTTGCTCCGAGCCCCTGGGGGAGGCTCTGACCATAATTATGTGTGTACATTTGGTGTATAACCAGGAAATGATATCACATGTCAATTAGTGTGCACTAAGGATTAAACAGTAGTGATGGTTTTTTTGTTTTTTTACTTTTTAAAAGAACAGATGCATACTTTGTCTTCCTGGGGTCAGAACCTTTGTGTGGCACACACACCTTTACAATGTGTGAGTCTGTCTTAGGTCACGTCCACATTGGCTGATGGTTTTCGGAAGTGGTGAGGCAGGCCTGTGGTTAACATGTGTGGGTGTGTGTGTGGTTTGCTTTGTTGGGTATAAGAGGAGTTTTTTTCTGACATTACACTGTCAGGCAGTGAAATTCTTTCCAGTGAATTGTGTGTAGTTGCATTTTTTGTAGTCAAGAAACTTCCCCTTAACAGCTCTGATGTAACACAGCTTCCTGTTTCCCCCCCACATTTACTGGTGGTGCTTCGCCTGCACTGTTTTTCGAGCAGCGGAAATAATGTTGTGTTTATGTTAAGTTTTGCAAAAAGGCTGACGTGGCTTCATCCAGCTGATCGATGAATTGCTTCATCAGTCTCATTGAGTCAGTCGGTCAAACTCCTGGCCTTTTCTGCATGCATATATATATATATATGATTATGTCACTATGTGTTTGCGTGTGTTTGTGTATATACATGAATTTTATGTGTTATTTATTTATTTATTTTTGCAGCTCCTACGGCCGGAGGAGGTGGAAATGTTGGTGTGTGGGAGTCCAGAGCTGGACATGAGTGCTCTGCAGAAAGCTGCCCAGTATGAAGGATACAGCAAGACGGAGACTACCGTACGGTATGACGGCTCCACTTCCTGTTTACTACAGCTGGTTAATAACCCTGCTATACAGGAAGCCGCTCAGACTGCATTCTAATTGCTCTGACAATGAACCCATTAGCATTTCCTGTTAGTGGGCTCAGCCCGCTTACTATTGTTGTCTTTATACACATTTCCAAGACATAGAGGCTACTTTTATAATTTATTATGAAACAAGGTTTTTTAATTTTTAATTGGGTGAATTTCTCTTTCCCTCACTTTCACACACCACACGGTTCGTTTGTGTTCAGCAGTCAGACAGGATAAAAGGCAACACTTGTTAGGCACATAGTGTAACTCAGCATGGCGCTGACAGCTGACGACTAGCAGCTGCAGGCCTGTTACACAACATCACAGGGTCTGTCTGACTGTCTGTCTCTCTGCTCTGCAGATCAGCACTTTCCATTCTGTAGCATATGTGTATCTATATTTCTATATATATCATATCATGATTGAACACATTTCAGATCAAAATATCAAATTAAGTATTGTCACAGGTTCTCTTTTGCCATAAATAGACTAACACACTGTGTGCCACATGAGAAGAAGGAGACAAGTGAGAAAATATTCTGTAAACCATGAGCTCCAAATGTTTAAGGTTTTATTGTTGAAATTCCACAGGTGTGATTTTCTCTGTATGTCGTGTAAGCTCTACTGTCTGTACTGTAACAGGTGCTTCTGGGACGTGGTGTTGGCCTTCCCTCTGGAGCTGCAAAAGAAGCTTCTCCACTTTGCCACAGGAAGCGATCGCGTTCCCGTCGGAGGAATGGCCGACCTCAACTTTAAAATCTCCAAGATCGACGTTTCGACTGACTGGTAGGTTCTAGAAAAGGACGGGAGACTCTGATGATGATTGATTGATTACATTTCCCACAGCCCACAGGGCCCGTAAGGGGTAATATGCTACATGATCATGTGTCACACATTCAGCAAACCTGACATCTCCTGAACTGAAATCAGAGGCTTTGGTGTGAAGTGACTGCAGGAGATAAGACAGCAGTGAACTATAACAAACTCTGAATGTGGGTCAGGGAATGAACACCTGCTGACTGCTGTCCTTCTATGCACACACAGGGTTTTTCGTTTAGTCTCTGACTGAATACACTCCACATTGGATATACTATATTTCATATTAAGTATGTAGTTAATTCCTCTTTTCATCTGCTTTTTTGAGGGAAAGCCAAGTATTGGACAGCTGTATAGCATCATTGCTAATCGCTAAAGCTCTGTAGCCATTAGAATATGGAAAACTGTTTCAGCCAAATTAAATACAATAAACCAGATCCATATATATTTATGAGGAAAAATACATGAATAGGCCCTTAAAATAAATATAGCAATAAATACATAAATATACATTTTTCTAATGATAATTTACTAAATTAGTACTGATGGGCACCATTGCCAAATTTTGCCAAATTGATGAGTCATAGAATGTCCTACTGTCAAGGTTGTGATATATATCGACTTTTATATAAAGACTAATTAAAAGATGTTTTAGGTCAGAGAATTAGGACTCAAGTGCAGACACAGTTTCAGTTAGTGGTATAAATCCAAATGTAATTTAGTCCTGGGTTCAGCAAAAAGGGGGAAACTGTCTTGGGAGTCCTGATCCAGACAGGGTTCGATATACAATAATCTGTCCAACAAGGCAGCTGTACCGAAAGGGTTAGACAGGCTCTTCAATCAGGAGATGGAAAAAGGTCGAAAATATCATGTTTCAAATCCACCTTCAAAGGTACCAAAAGGGAGTAGGCAGAAAACAGTCATCCAAAAACACATTCACAGTTAAACCCAACCAATCAGTAATATTAATGCTGCACACTCAGAACTAAGACACGCCACAAGCTGGCAAAGGAGTGAGGGGAGACACAGACATTAAATACAGTGGGTACAGATAATATTTAGCCCCCTTTAAATGCTTCTCTGTTATATTGCAGCCATTTGCTAAAATCATTTAGGTTTATTTGTTTCTCATTAATGTCCACACAGCGCCCCACACTGACAGAAAGACACAGAATTGTTGACATTTGTGCAGATGTATTAAAAAAGAAAAAGTGAAATATGACATGGTCCTAAGTATCAGAGCCTTTGCTGTGACTCTCATATATTGAACTCAGGTGCGTCCATTTCTTCTGATCATCCTTCAGATGGTTCTAACCTTCATCTGAGTCCAGCTGTGCTGATGATACTGATTGGACTTGATTAGGAAAGACACACACTGTCTATAAGACCTTACAGCTCACAGTGCATGTTAGAGCACATGAGGACCATGAGGTCAGAGGAACTGCCTGAAGAGCTCAGAGACACAACTGTACAATTTCTGCTGCACTTAAGTTCCTAAGAGCACAGCACTCCATAATCCTTAAATGGAAGATGTTTGGGACGACCAGAACCCTTCCTAGAGCTGGCCGTCCAACCAAACTGAGCTATCAGGGGAGGAGAGCCTTGGTGAGAGAGGTAGAGAAGAAAACAAAGACCACTGTGGCTGAGCTCCAGAGATGCAGTTAGGAGATGGGAGAAAGTTGTAGAAAGTCAACCATCACTGCAGCCCTCCACCAGTTGGGGCCTTATGGCAGTGGCCCGACCGCAGCGCCTCCTCAGTGCAAGACGCATGAAAGCCTGCACAGAGTTAGCTAAAAAACACCTGATGGACTCCAGGATGGTGAGAAGCACGATTCTCTGGTCTGATGAGACCAAGATAGAACTTTTTGGCCTTAATTCTAAGCGGTATGTGTGGAGAAAACCAGGCACTGCTCATCACCTGTCCAATACAGTAAGATTTAACTAGATTAAACAACACAACACAGGATCATGACAAAATGTGCATGTATTATTGCATGAGTTGACCTGGATAGCCTACACCGACCGAAAAAACTGGATACACACGTATGGCTAGCACTGAGTCACCAAAATAACAGCATGAAAGTGAAGTCACCTTAAAACATTGCATTTTGCATATACTAGAAAATAAAATGTCTTTATAGTGTAATTAACCAACATCGCCGTTCTTCTCTTTGTCTTTCTGCAGGTTGCCGATCTCTCACACCTGCTTCAATCAGATCTGTTTGCCTCCATATCGAACCAGGAAGGAGCTCAAACACAAACTTACCATTGCCATCTCAAACGCTGAGGGCTTTGGCCTGGAGTGACCAGTTTACACATAGACACAGAGACTATGTCGAACCACAATGTGTCAACCATAGCTATTATATGGTTATAGCTGCCTTAATCGGCTGAAGTTGGACTCATGTTTAACTCTGCAGAAGATGAGATAAGAGCTTTGCCCTGCAGACTAATGCTTTTATTTGCACATACCATGACTTTCAAACAACCCAGACTGAAGAGGTTCTCAGTGTATGCAGGCAGTGTTGTGCAAAAAAGGATTCAGTTCTTATTTAAGGACATGCCTTTCTGATTCTAAAATCATCCTGCAGCCAACTGTACCAGGTGGCAATCTCCAAGACCAGAATCTGAAGCCCAAAAATAATGGCTCCAAAAATAAGTCAATCCCCACAGACTCCCATGTCAAAATGTCCAAATATGTAGCAGCAATAAACCCACTTGTGACAGCCCAGAAGCATCTTATACTGTCTATGGTTCACCTTGCTGTGAGACACCCACCTGCCGCCCCACAAATGAATTTCATTATTATTAAATGAATAAATAAAAACATCAATCTTTGCACAGCACTGTCTACAAACAATCCGTCAGCCTTTACAGATATCACACATATCTGTCTATTTCTGGTCCCACCGAGGACAGTTAATCTCTCTATCACCACCTTAGTCATTAAAGGTTTGCTCAGGTAATTATTATAATCATTGTTGTAATCCAATGACTTTTTGCCCATTACATGTGAGACTCTTTTTGGTCTCCAGTAAGCAGAAAATGCAAGGGTTAATGTTAACATTATTTAAGTTTAAGGCCAGTGTAAGAATTTGGAGGATGTGAGTCCCCCTTAGTGTCCCCACTGGAGTGACTTTTGTTATGAAGTCTCTCTGGTTTTGCTTTGTTTGCAGCACATTGTCAGGATATAAAGCTTTGCTGGGAAAAGAATGCTCTGTGTGTCTTGAGACTAGTTTTAATGTGTTTTTGACATTGCTGCCTGTTTAGTTGAACAAAGGCAGCAGCAGCAGAAATGATTTGGTTTTATTTTGACCGCTGTTTACTGATGGTTCAGTGTTTCTTATGTGTTGTTTCAGTGTATCACGGCTGCCTTCAGGCTTAAGGGATAACAGGCAGCCCGCAGATAGGCGTTGGTAGATGTTGACAGTTGAGAATGAGTGACAAAGAATGCAGGATGGGCATCCTGTTCTGTTACTAAAGTCACATTTGAGTATTTAGATGTTTGTGGCTTAAACGTTATTGCTTGAGGTAAGTACCTTTCTAGCTTTGTTATTGGACCAACTCACAGTACATCCTCATGAAGTCCAAAACAACCAGCCCTTCCTCTCAACGCAAATAGAACATGAGGTTTTTTTAGTTGTTCAAAATAGAACCTGTGCGTATTTCTTTGGCCGTTCGTTCTTTGTTTGATGTTATGAATTTGCCGTTTGTTTTGAGACAAACTCTGACCTTTAGCTAAGCCCTTACCCTGGTATTAATGCCTAACTCCAACAATATGTAACAGCCTGAATCCGGGACTACTGGGTGAAGGTCCACCACGCTGCCTGTACCCCTGCTCTTGCCTGACCTACCTCCTTCCACTAGCGCAGATATCAGATACATGCGGCCGTATTATTCCCACGATCATATGTTAAATTAGCGTGAACTTAACAACTTAACATTTGTCTGGGGGATGCATTATCAACCAAATGTTTTCTTTGTTTTGTTTTTTCCATGAGGAGTTGAATGAATAAAGTTCTGCTTTGAAGCTCTGCTCACTGCCCCTCCTGGTTAGAAGATCAGATTTCATGAGCTCATGAAAGTTTGCTTAGTTAGTTGCCTAGTTTTATTTTGCCTTGTGTTTGTTCATCTGATTTTCTGAGTTTTATATTATGACCCAACCAGCCAAGTGTTCTTCCCTTACTCTGTTAGGGTACAGTTTAGAATGATCCTCAGCTGCACAAATGTGTCATCAAGTTGCTTCTTCACAGGGCCTTTAAATATGCATTGGGTCATGACCTGCTGCCATCTGTTACAGTGGTCAATACGGCTTCCAAACCACTGCTGGGTCCTCCTCGCTGATTCTGCACTGTGTGCTGTGAGGTTGTAAGGTTTCCATGGCGAAACGTCTGAAATCCGAAAGACAAACTGAAGTTACCAGGCAACGGTCGAGCAGCTCGTATGGATGCAGCAAATTTACATCAGTCTAATGTAGGTCACTCATTCACTCATTGAAGCAGGCCCCTTATGCAACAATGGATCCTTTCTATCATTTAAGGACTGGTCCAGAGCAGCAGCAGGAGCTCCTCTCCAAGCATCTGTCTAAATTCATGTTACATTCAAGTCACATCAGACTGGCACTAAAAATGGTCCTAAAACAGGAGACAGGAACAGGGATTACAATGCAGTGTAGGGAAAGTGTGTTTTTGTGTTTTGTTTTTATATAGAGGACCCAGGTCTGTTGTATGTGAATTGGACCAAACTGTGTCGGGTTATACAGTGGCATGGCAGCAAGAAGACCTTGTCAAAAAGTCAGTTTGTAAATAGCTCAGACTGATTTGAAGGACGTGTTGAGATGTAAGTATTTTCACTTTGAGGTGCAGATGGCACTTTGTTGTGTAGACAGTGTTGTTGGGTTGACCATGCATGACTCAAATATGTGCTTTTCTGTTGTGGCTTATATAATGTCTCGTTGTGTACTGATATGAATCTACATTTATTTACAATAAAAACTGACCGGGGATCATTCCTCTGGAGAAACTGATTTGCTGACTGTGCTATAAGTATAAACATTGAATTCATGCACATCTGCACATCCACACTGACCAATGCTGCATCAAAGTGGCACAATTATGGTTAAAAAAAATGTTTCTTTTCTCCATGACCCGGTCATTGTACACACCTCACTCTAGACATGCAATTTCTACTAAATTATACCTAGCATCAATATTATATGTACTCATATTAAACAGGTCTCTAAACCACCTTTTTTTACCTCTATAATACTGCTTCCAGTCCATGCTTTGGTTACTTCTACACTGGACTACTGCAACTCTTTATTGTCAGGATGTCCACATTCCTCCATCAACAGTCTGCAGCTGATCCAGAACACAGCAGCTAGAGTTCTGACAGGAAGCAGCCAAAGGGATCATATCTCTCCTGTTCTAGCGTCTCTTCACTGGCTCCCATAAGCTGCATGCTGACCTGCTGTCCGGCCCTGAATATTCCAGTGCTTATTGACTACACCCATCTCTTGAGCTTCCTTGTTTTATTTATTATTATTTATTAACTGATTTTATATATATATATATATATACACACACACAATGATACCAGCTTTCTTAACATCAACAACTGTCATGTTTGTTCTCTGTAATGTATGTTTCTCTCCTTCACCCTCTGTCCTGTCTCCCTCTTCTTCTCCTCTCTCTCCTTCATCCTCTCTGTCCTGTCTCCCTCTTCTTCTCCTCTCTCTCCTGTCTCCCTCTTCTTCTCCTCTCTCTCCTTCATCCTCTCTGTCCTGTCTCCCTCTTCGTCTCCTCTCTCTCCTGTCTCCCTCTTCTTCTCCTCTCTCTCCTTCATCCTCTCTGTCCTGTCTCCCTCTTCTCCTCTCTCTCTCCTTCATCCTCTCTGTCCTGTCTCCCTCTTCTTCTCCTCTCTCTCCTTCATCCTCTCTGTCCTGTCTCCCTCTTCTTCTCCTCTCTCTCCTTCATCCTCTCTGTCCTGTCTCCCTCTTCTCCTCTCTCTCTCTCTCCATCCTCTCTGTCCTGTCTCCCTCTTCTTCTCCTCTCTCTCCTTCATCCTCTCTGTCCTGTCTCCCTCTTCTTCTCCTCTCTCTCTCCTTCATCCTCTGTCCTGTCTCCCTCTTCTCCTCTCTCTCTCCTTCATCCTCTCTGTCCTGTCTCCCTCTTCTCCTCTCTCTCTCTCTCCTTCATCCTCTCTGTCCTGTCTCCCTCTTCTTCTCCTCTCTCTCCTTCATCCTCTTTGTCCTGTCTCCCTCTTCTTCTCCTCTCTCTCCTTCATCCTCTTTGTCCTGTCTCCCTCTTCTTCTCCTCTCTCTCCTTCATCCTCTCTGTCCTGTCTCCCTCTTCTTCTCCTCCTCTACCTGGCCAACTGTCAGCAGGAAGGTTCTCCTTATGAGCCGGGTCCTGTTCAAGGTTTCTTTGTGTTAAAAGGGAGTTTTTTATTGCCACTGTTGCCCTCAAGGGGTCTCTGGGTCTCTGTGAAGTGCTTTGAGACAATTCTGTAAAAAGCACTATATAATTAAAATGGAACTCAATGGAATATGGGTGGTGTGTGTGTCTTCCTCAATCTCGGACCCTCTACCAGAGGCCTGGGAGTTTGAGGGTTCTTTTTAGTATCTTAGCTGTTCCTAGCACTGTGCTCTTCTGGACTGAGCGCTCTGATGTTGTTCCTGGGATCTATTGGAGCCACTCTCCCAGTTTGTGGGTCACAGCCCCGAGGGTTCCAAGTCAGTCATTCTCAATCACTTTTGGAGGTGTGTCCCATTTTAACCTTGGGACCTCCAGGCCACTTGGTTATGCCGTTACATGTATGCGCTGCCTGCTAGCATCTTACAACCTTCTTCTTGGTTCCTATTTACCTGTAGGATTTCAAGGTACTTGTATCTTCCCTCGACATCTGCTATACTGGCTTCTGGGAGTTCAACTCTTTGAGTCCTGATGAATTTCCCTCTCTTTGTTATCATTGGACCACACTTCCAGTCCGAATGACATTCCAATGTCGTTGCTGTATATCCTATGGATCAGTGAGATGATGTCTTGCTCATTCCTAGCATACAGCGTGATGTCATCCATGTACAGGAGGTGGCTGATGGTTGCTCCATTTCATAGTCGGTATTCGACTTGGTGATGATATGGCTGAGGGGGTTCAGGACTATGCAGGATCAGGACTGTCCTGCCTTCAGATAGAGTGAGTCCATCAGCTGGTTCATTTAAACTGCCAGGCGCTCGTGGAGGGCAGTTAGCTTCTTATCCAGTAGGTGTGGGTCATGTCAGGCCCCGGTGCTGTCCAGTTCATGTTTAACACCCTTTCTCCGATATCAACTGTTGTGATGGTTACTGGTTCCTGTTCAGGGAGGTTGCTGTGGTCTGCTCTTAGGTTTGCCAGCCACTGGGCATTGGTGTTATGTGATGCATCCCTCTCCCATATGTTTTTCCAGTATTGTTCAGTCTGCAGCCTTGGTGGCTCTGCTCTCATGTTGCTACCCTCCCACATCCTGTTTATTCTCTGTGCTTCTATTTCTCTAGTGTACCTCTTCAGGCGTGTGGCCAGGGTTGTGAGTCGTTGTTTGGCAGTCTCCAGGGCTTCTTCTACAGCCTGCTGTATTTCTTACCCAATTTCATCCCCCTTCTCCGTAGTTCTGATAGTTGCCTAACTTCTCTCCATGTTGCCCTTAGTTTTGCCTCTAACCTCCTTCTCCATGCAGGATACTGCATCCTCTAGACTTTCAGAGAGTACTTTATTTTATTTGACTGTAAAACACACTATGATCTATGATAGAATTCTTTTTAGTCAGACCAGTGTTTTTTGTGTTTTACCTTGACTTGACATGTTTCGACTACTTCCTGCAGTCTTCCTCAGAAGTCACATGATGTTACGTGACGTGTCTGCCAGCTGATCTTATGCAGGTTGCTGGTCTGACTAAAAAGAATTCTATCATAGTTTATAAATAGGTGAAGACCAAATGAACCTTGTCGAAAAATAACACACTATGATGTTAGGAAAAGTGTCAAACTTTTTAACCTCATTTCCAGCTTAAGATAAATAATTTCAAATACTTATAAATATCAAGAAATACACAGAAAAAAAATGAATTTCCTGTGTGTCTTCCTAATCCGTCCTCATGTTTATACTCATTCCTGTTACCATAACACATTCTGGTTGTAATGATCATCACCTTGACTGAAAAAAATGACAAAAAAAACGTTTCTGGTATAAGCTGTTTTTATTCTTTTTGTTCTCATGGTCCAAAAGACCAAAAAAAATCCCAAACAGGTTTTGACAGGAAGTTTGTGTCAACATGAAACCACCAATGAAAGAATCAGTGCATGCACTGCTACCTACATATGACAACAGGTTAAGATGAACTATTCAAAGGCTTTTGTGTTGGAAAAGCAGCAGCAACTATTAAAAAGGAAGCAACTCGAGGTCACTGTTCAGACATTTGGCAACTGTGGTGTGATTATTTTTGAAAATGAATAGAATGAAATTTGCAGAGTCAGCCAGTCTGCACTCCTATTAAAAAAGATAATGGTGGACTGTTGGTGAGTTGCTGAGTGACAAAGCAGCGCTGGCCATGGCCTACATATTTCTATTTGTTTCATAAAGGATAAGATCCTTCATTCCCGGCTTTAAAGTAGGACACCTCACCATGACAGAGAGACAGACAGTGAGAGGAAAGAGAAGCGGCATTGTTGAGCATTAATTGGTGTTTACACTACATGAGGCAGAATAAGAATGATTATGCTTAAAGGTGTCATTCATAGTTACAGTCATGCTCAGAAGTTACAACCTCCTCTATGTTTAATTTGATATGCAATATGGTTATTTTTTACATGGTTAGTACAGTGTTTTATGGCTTTTACTGTTGGGTCATGCAAAAACCCCCAGAAATGGGGGCTGTTGGGTGGGAAGGGTTAAATATAAAAACATTTGTGGGTCAAATACAACCTCATCTAAACAACAGCATTTAACGCCGTTGTGAGTACACACAACCACAGAGACTAAACAAAACAAAAAGGCAAGTGGTCTGCATGTGCCCCTGTGGTCTTAGATGGTGAGAGGAGCAGCAAGCAACATGAAGAGAGGATTCACTTGTGCACATGCTTTCTTTTCTTTTTAATAACTGCACAGAGGAAAAAGTTATATGTAGTTATTTGTCTGAGGTTGTATTTGCCTCTACGATCAGATGGTTGTTATTATGTTTTACACAAAAACAGAGGGGTACTAACTCTTGCACTGGTGACAAAGTACTAAATCCAGACCTTTGGAGGTGGAAAATCAATGTGATGCCAAAGCCATAAATCAAGCAGCACCCACAGACCTAATAACCTACAAACCCCCACAGGTCCACTGCAGGCAATATGTGCAGCAAAATGTTGGTTCAAATATAGAGTGTTTGATTTAAGCAGTAGCCTGGCAATCTTTGGTGGAACATTTTGTCATCTAATTTTTTTGTTAGGTTGGCCAATATTCATATCTTTGTTTTTTCCTTAAATAACAGAACGGGTGAGGTTTGGACACAGATTTGAGGAGAGGAATAAAGTTCACGGATTGTTTACATTGGGAGAACTCCAGGACAGCTGACATATGTAGCCCTTTACTACATTTTACTTACATTATAATAATATTAAACTAAATATTTATTTTATTAAGACATGTATATAAAATATATATTTTAAGAAGAAAATGTTTTTTAGCTAATATTGGTATTACATAATGAAATCACCCCTTGTTGACTTGACCTTGTTTCAGAGTACAAACAAAAAACTTAAAACAGATGCAGTGGACATTGCAACATTGAATCTGAATGTTTACCTTCAGAGAACAGAAAATGAATGGGGAGAAGTCAGAGCTTACTGTGATACCTTATTGTTTGAGGTGTTCCTAGAATTGTCCGTGGAACATGTGACTTACCTATAACCATGATCATACCATCAATTATTGCTGAATCAGGTTTAAAGCAGGTGAGTCTACCTGCAAACACACAATGTTACACTTGAATAGCCCGTCACGGTATGCCGATGATTCAAACCTCAGCAACGAATCATCTAGGAGACAAGCTGTGTTGGATTCATCCTTCCTGTAAAGCTGTAAAGGCAACATCAGCGATGGAACCCATCCTCACCAGGAAATTACAACATCAGGTCCACATTTCGGTCCTTAAGAAAAAAACATGTGCAGGTATTTCTCCGGATGCATCTCAAGTTCATTCAATTTTATTTATATAGTGAATTGTATCAATGCACTTTACAGAGACCCAGAGCCTGAACCCCCTTAAGAGCAACAGTGGCAAGAAGAAACCTTGATTTGTGGATTTATGAGGAAAGGGCCACTTTACTGCTTTACAGACTGTTATGAATGGATTAGTCCCACAATGACATCTGGGAGTACGATATGTGTAACATTAGCATTGAACGTAAGAGCTGTATTACTTTTTTTTTGTTGTTGACCCACAGAACCCAAAACAGCATCATAAAATTATCCAAAAAAATCTGTAAATTCTGTGAAAGTCACACCTTCTCCTTCTGTGTTTAGGTGTGGTTGAGTTACAGTTACAATAAGTGCTGTAATCACTTTCCTTTGTTGAGAATGGCTGTAACAGGACATGTTACCAAAACTTTTTGGCATGGTCTGACACAATAAATCATGTGGTCTCCTTCTTAGGTTAATGAGGTGAAAGTATAAAATGAAATATCTCTGTTGGTCCGCAGTATAAGGCATGAGTGAGTTGAATCAAAAAATGAAGCATTTTTCCTACCAGAAGCCATGTTACATTCCTACACACACACACACACACCACGCACACCCCTGATCCTCCCATCTGTAGCAATGTGGTAAATTCTCCTCCTGTGGTTAAAACCTTACTGCAGGCTGCTGTCCTCATATGAACCCGGAGGTATTTCTCTGCAGACTCGGCCTCAGATAACAGGTGTTAATGACAGTATAATAATAACTCTTCACTCTTTGACATCATGCATAAGCAAAGGTGCAACAGCAAACAGTAAACTCTGTTCTTAGCAGTAAGCATGTAAAACCCACACAGTTTATGTGGCATAGGGAACTAATTCGTTGGGAATCATAACATTTTCAAAGTAAATTCCTGTGTTTTTTCTCCTGCAGTGCTTTCTCTCCCTCACTTTAGAGTCTCTCTGACACACAAACACACCCATCTCCACAAGCTTCTGTTGTTTCTGCTCCAGAGGTGAAGAAGCAGTCTTTGTGTGCAGCTGAGTCTCGGCCCATCCGCAGCTTGGAGGGGTTTCAGAGTGTGACTCGACAGACTTAGACAACAATTTGGTCCGGAGGAAAAACAAGACCTGGCAAAAAGCGAGGAAGGTTACACAAGCAGCATTTAGCTGCCACTGCTTCCTTGTCACTCTGAAGGGAGAGAAATGTAAATACTTTGCTTCATTCTGCCACATCCACACATCTGTAATGTTGGTGAACAAATTAGTTCATCAGGGAAGAGTTTTCCAACTACAGCACCATTAGACAGGGCGGGGTATTATCTGAGTGTGGGATCGGCCTTTTAGCAGCTGTCAGGACATGCGTGGTACAGTAAATATCAATTATCACCATGCTGTGCAGTTAATAACGCCTGTTGCGTGGGGGAGCTCAAATGTATTTATCCATTTTGAGTTTTTTGCTCATGATTTTTTTTATACATAAAAACATCATGGAAATAATAAACTTTTTAAAAAAAAATATAACAGACTTCTGTTTCCTGCTTGTTAACATTTACATGAGAAAGAAGAATTGGCATTGGCAACCTGCTGGTGACTATACAGAAGCTACTATGCTATGTTATGTGACATGATCAAAAACAGAGATAACATAAATACTTAGGTCCACATCTAGTTACGTTTTAGAACTGCATGACTTTGTTTGTGTTATGTTTGTTATTATTTAAAACGATATTAATCTGCTATTTTATATAGATAAACAAAGAGAATGTTTATTTGGAGTGATAACTGCAGCCAGAGTCTCTTATTTTGAAAAACAAAATAACACCCCATTAACTGCAGGGTCTGCAAATGTAAAGGCACCCCATGTACTTAGTAACATTTCATGGATGTAAGCGAAGGTAGTTAACACTTAGGCCTAAGCTTAGGCTCTTAGTCTTCTATAAACATACTACTTCAGTAATGATTTACCACTGTGATGCATGTAGGTGCTTTCAAAAGGCACATAACCTGAGAAAGCCTGTCAAGAAGCATCAAGTCTTCAGCTGGCTCAAGCTAAACCTGGCCCCAGCACCCCGGCTCTCATTATAAGGCTACATGTCTCTTTCTTAAAGCCATAACAAATGTGGTGCAAGAAGAAGAAAATCCTCCAGAAAATTCCTTTTTGATCAAGTCTTTGCTTTCGTCATTTTCTAACCAGATTCCAGGCAACTCTGCAACTCTCCTGCAGCATCACACCTGCACTGTCCTTCCACAGCAAGTGGAGCTTCAGTATGTCAGTTTAATGCCAGGGAAAGGCCACCTGACCCACTTCCTACCATGTCAACATGATCAGACAAACGGCAAACATTCAGCAGCAACTGTATTTGCTCTGCCATCTCCGGGATAATTAAATAACAAACTGCAGGATGATGGCTCTAACTTAATTAATCAACACTTTTACAACGTTTGCTCAAGCAGCAACCTCAAAAAAACGAAGAACAGTCAAGTTCCATAAATGGCCAAGTGAGTCAATCACTGTAGGTGAATTTTGTTACGACATGCTAACTGCTTGTCCTTTTAGGTAATTTGTGGATTTGATTGGTTGAAGTTGGCCTTTGATTGTATTATCTTTTCAGTCATTAAGCGTTTGTTTGGATTAGTCTGGATATGTATTTTATTACCATTCAGATGATCAGCAGCACCTGCTGCAGCTCACACAATTAAATCCTATGGAAGCAGGAAGCGGGGATGCAGTATGGAAGAGTTTTTTGGCTTTATTTTTTGCTGAATAAGTAATTGCAAGTGAAAAAAGTTGTATGTAGATGTATGTCTAAGGGTGTATTTAGGGGGTTCTAACTTTTAAATAGAAATGTACTTGCAGACACTGTGTCTGCACTTGCAAGAGGGCATAGTTAGATTGGAACCATGATAACAATGTGTTCCTTATTGGAACAGTGAGTGCAAGTTTTAGTTCATGTCGAATTATATCACCATGTGTTCTGATTAGCAGCAGCAACACAAACACCAAAGAACACAATCTGCAGTGAGAGGTCCAATATCTATATTAAAGAAGCTCACACTGTGACTGGTGTACATTTACAGGGTCACCCGCTCAGATCAGAGACCTAATGTTCCTCTGCAGGGACTCCATGTGTATCACTGATATCACTGTGTTAATCACTAAGGTTTTTTTTTCCACCTGCAGTGCAAATGGCCTTAAACTAAAAACCAACATGTTGCCTGCATTATATATTATTTTATGTCATGCAAAATGCCATGCAGAAGCCTTTCTTTGACATCTAGAACCAGGGAAGGAGGAGGTGCTACCATGACACACCATGGAATTTGATAGTTGCATCATTTTCTTTTACCACACCTTCCCACGTCACTTCAGAGACAGTAATTGATTACACATCGTCTTATTTCCTTACATGCTTAGTAATCATGCTCTGTAGCAGGGGGTGTGCACAATTTTCTGTGCACTGAGGTTGTAAGGTTACCAAAATTATATTTGTGCACATTAAATTGATAAAATCCCAACAACACACACAAGGATAGTCTGTAAAATGTAATCTGTAAAATGTATATTCAAGGTTTAAAGCTGTTTATTACCTTCGACCTCTGAATTTGCCTGGGTAGGGGTTGAGGTTGGCGAGCCTGGCTTGTCTTAGCTATATTTCCCATCTGTGAAGTAAATTGGTGGTACGGTACTATCATGGTTTGATTCTGTTTTACTGTGTCTGGGTCAGAGACAGAAGGTTCGGATTTATACCAGTAAATTTTATCTGGATATCAGGAAGTAGGTCACACTAGTGGTTCTGCAAAGAACTGTTGAAGATGAACAAATTTAATTTCATGGTCCTGATGTTAATCCAATAGAAACGTTGTGGAAGGACCTGTAGCAAGCCGTTCATGTAGGAAACCCCCAGGGGCTCAGACCTGAAGCTGTTCTGTACTTAACAATAAGCGAAAACAAGGTTATTGCTGCTCCAGGGGTCACAGCAGGTAAAGGAAGCAAACGTCGTTTCCTGGGTAAATAAATGACAAAGTATCATATTTGGTCTAATCTGCTGTTTCTGCTGATATTCTGGTTCACATTCATCAAGGAATAAAATTCTACAGGGTCTGCAAATGTAAAGGCAGGCTCATGAGGACTGTCTTTAATATGTTACCCATGTTCAAAGTCCACTGTGAGGCCATTTGGGTTTACATGTGCAAAGGGAAACAGAGGATGAAGCACAGATTGTTATATAACAGGGAAGGCTTTGGTGTATTTAAGGCCACGATGTCAAGGACTCTCTTTTGTCCTGCCGCTGCATCATACTATACCCCCTACCCCTTTATCATGGCCCAAGTAAGCAAAAGACAACATTAACTTGTTTTGCTGTGTTGTTGTTTTTCTTTACTCTGAAGTTCCATTAATGCAAAGTCCGCATTGTAATTACAAATCAATAAAACCACAACTACACACAAATGCTTCTACGTGCTGGCAACGCCGCCCTTTTCTCACTGCCAGTCACATTGCAACATTTAGAGACTTGTGCAACTCTTTATGTTATTACTGTGGAGCTGATAAGCAGTGCAAAGCATGATAAATTAGGTGTGGCAACCTTAGCA
Source organism: Parambassis ranga (assembly GCF_900634625.1). Lineage (NCBI taxonomy): Eukaryota > Metazoa > Chordata > Actinopteri > Ambassidae > Parambassis > Parambassis ranga. The sequence continues at coordinate 1,025,717 of NC_041035.1, forward strand.
CCAATGCAAATATACCAATCCAGACACCAATGATGTACTGCTGCCTGCCAAGTCAATCATCTCTGGTGTCGTTGTTAAGAAAATACTGCATTATTTTATTTTCTGTGATGAAGCTAAATATATATGACATGTCCAGTTCAGCATTAAAGCCTTTTAATGTGAATAAAACCAGTCACTTTTAAGTGTGATTGTAAAGCATCACACCTGCACTGTTCCTTGTCTGACTCTCTTTCTGTCACAGTGCAGGTGTATAATGTATGTTCAAAAATGTCGATCCTGTGAGAAGTTTCATCAACAGGTGACTGTGAGATAAGGAATTTTGGTGTGCGTGCATCTCAGCATAGATGTATGCTTGTTGTTGTGTAACGCCAGGCTGACTGGCAGGTCACATATTGCAGGTTGGGGCTTGTCTTACTAAACAGACAACAATGAGTACAGTAAGACAAGACTGCATCCGTCAGGATTAATCAGCACGTTGATGCTACGCTATCTCCTCTGTTCTATGACATTGATATTCTGGGAAGAGGAGGAATGAGCTTGTTGGGTCAGTGAAGGGGAAATGAGCCATTTCTTGGTTTTAGTATTTGATCAAATGAAAATCACATGGCAGCAATAAGAACAGAGGTGGATCCACAGAAACTGCCATTTTGACAGAGATGTTATCAGTGCTGTGGACCCCTTTACAGAACGAGAGAATTTCGAAAGGACTATGATGAAAAATAAAGACTTCTACACACATTGCAGTCTTAGACTGAACTGAATCAATCCCTGTTAGCTTTTGTTCTCCTAGAATATCCTCACAGAGTAAACGCATGATTAGTGTACATGTTAGATATTTTAGAAACCATTCCTTTTACATGGTCCTCTAGATGTCTTTCAAGAAGTTTTAGTAATTGCTTCAGCAGTTTCCTGACAAAAGGTTACAGCAGATCTTGTCATCTGTGGCCTATTCTTACGTCAGTTCTTACTTAATCCGATTAAGTAGATCACATAGATTGGTTCTATAACATTGTTTTTGTGACTGAATAGAATTGAGAGATGTTTATTTATACATTTTAAACACACAGTGTTGTTTCTTAAATACATTTGAAAGTTGTATATGTTGTTAAATGCACAACTCCCTGATGCTTGTTGTCCAAATATTTTACCTCCTTCCTCCTTCACCCACTTTCCCCGGTCCCCTCACTTGTCTTCGCCTGCTCTGCAGGGCCACATATACAGCGTCTGACCTTTAACTCACATGGTCTTTATTCCAGCTTGTGTGCTCACGCTGCTCTGAATGTGTGTGAAATGTATCGCCTCTTATCTGAAGCAGTTCATGTGCTCAGTGTACATTTGAGTGTTTCAGTGTTGCAACATAAGAAATGTTTTACAGACCAAGTTGTTCCTCCAAATAATTTTAGTGCGATATGACCTGATTTATTATTTCAGAAGACTGAAAAATAAGTAAGTAAAAAAAAAACTAAACCAAAAATGACAAGTTCGTTACTATTATAAGTTATTTTGATTGGCTGGCACTGATTGAAATGGGTTTGTCCGTGTTTCCTTTCATTAGTTACCTTTCCTGCCATGGCCGATCTCCTGTTACATTTTGTCCTGGAGTTGTGTCAGCACAGTGTTTGTGTTACTCTCAACACCATCTCATCAACTCAGCTTCATTCTGCACCTGCTGTGCCTGGAGAATAGTAACGCTCCATACCTTCCATCGGATGATTGTATGACCTGGTTAAAGTTTGTAGGTGACATTTAAACAGTTTGTTAACAATATGTTGGAATATTTCGATCCTAACCTTACAGACAGGCATGGTGATACTAATGAACACTGACAGGTACCTGTAGCACCACAGAGGATTAACTGTTCCCTGCACGACCATCCATATGATTACCAGGACTCACACAGCCTCATTAGTTTGTGTACAAAGTCAGATGCATTTGACCTTTGACCTCCATTTTTTTCTACTCCAAATGACTGTGTCAGTGTTGCGTGAAAACATGAATTGGCTTCAATATGCGCTTTGTGTGTGTGTTACTTTGTTAGAGATGAACTGTGACAACTTCTGCATGCCTGTGTTCTGATTAATGAACACGAACAACCATACATGTCTATTAATGTATGTGTTTACATGTGTGGATGTGTAAATTGTGTTAGGGGTCATTCAATGTTACTTTTAATAGCATGCTTTCATCACAACACAACATGCTCTATGTGCAGAACTGTAAAGCGGACTCATCTTAGTATTTCCAAATAATTTGGAGTTCAGTGTTCTACAGTGAGAACGATTATTCACAAGTGGAAAACATTCAAGACAGCTGTCAGTCTTCACAGGAGTGGACGTCCCAGCTAATTCAAGCCAAGATCAGAGAAATACAAAAAAACCCTAGAGCTACATGTCAGAGTCTACAGACCTCACTGAGCATGCTCAGTGTTAGTGTGACAGCACAGTTAGAAGAAGACTGAACAAGTACAGTTTGTTTGAAGGGTTACCAGGAGAAAGACTCTTCTGTCTAAAAAGCACATGGAAGCAGGACTGAGGTTCACTAAACTGCATCTGAACAAAGAACAACACTGGTGGAACAATGTCCTATGGACACATGAGACCACAGTGGAGGTGTTTGGTCTTAATGTTCACCACCATGTCTGCTGGAAACCAAACACAGAAACACCTCATACACACTGTCAAGCACGGTGGAGGAGGACTGATGGTTTGGACTTGTTTTACAGACACAGGACCTGGACACCTTGCAGTCATTGAGTGGACCATGAACTCCTCTGTATACCAGAGTGTTCTAGAGACAAATCTGAGTCCATCTGTCTGACAGTTAAAGCTTGGTGAAAATAGGGTCGTACAACAGAACAATGATCCAAAGCACAGCAGACAATCGCAGATGTAAAGACCCAGTACAACTGGATGACTTTTATTTTGTTTTTTACAAACACAATTAACTAATTAATTACATGAGGGGTACTAACTTTTGAACATGACCATAGATCTTCAGTCATGCTTCTGTTGATTATTTTAGCAACTGTTCATGAATAGTCACTTTGTATGTACACTTTTGCCGTCTTTGTTGAGCTCTGTGTGTTTGTGTGGGTCCGTGTTGTTTGATGAGACCTCTGGAGCATGGCTGCTCTCTTTGTCTCCTTTCTGTCTGGGCAGAAAGACTCTGTGTTGTTGGGGCTCACGTGGATGCCACAGCAGACACAACAAGACCCCATTAACATCTCCTCTCAGACAAATGAACGACAGCACTGTCCTTCCTGCGTATGCAGCACTAGGGCTAATGGAAGCTTTTTATCTCTGACGTTAGGCCACAGTCTAATGATTTTATTTAATCTATCCCGGCATTTATTCCAATTTTGTTTTGTAAGCAGGACGCTGAGCTTGTTCCGGTTGTCTGGACATGTTGTGTAAATCTTTTCATTTCTATAAATGTGTGAAATATCTGAATATGTGTCTCTAATTCCTAATGTAAATCTGGTTACAACCCGGGCTCCACATGCTGACATGCAGTCTAGATTTGAACAAGGGTGAGTTGAGGTCAGACCTCTGAAAGGCTCTTAGTACTGCGTCACATCTCTCTCTCCACTCTCTGCCTCTCCTTATATTTCCTTTCCCCTCTCTCTCCCTGTCATCCCTCACCACTCCTCCCCCTCTCTGCAGCTGATCACGCTCTCACAGCGTGGACCAGGCGTGGTAGTGAGGCGTCGTATTACAGCTGCACACTTCTGCAGCCTTCTGCAGGCGCCCACTGTACAGGAATAGCTTCTTAATGTGACCTCAGTCAACACACACTGGCCAGGGATAGTGCATTATGGCTTTACCGTGCCTACACGTGAGGGGGTGGGCAGAATGTTCACATGCATCATAAAGTTCTGGTGTCAGTTACACCTGGTGACTACATCTATATTTAAATGACAGATTATTTTATGGTGGTATACATTGACAAGAAAGCATTAGTGTAGATCAGCTGAATTTAATTTAATGTTGGTGCAAATGAAACTATGAAATCAAGGACTCACCTGCATTAAAATATAGACAAGGAGCATTATTGAGCCAGCAATAATTAGAAAAAATACTGATGGCACAGCCCAGCTGCTGTTATGTGGAATTTTCCAAAGAACATTTTGTTTAGGAAATGATGACTCCATCAGCTGGGTTGTCTATTCTACCAGATGTTGCTTCTGATGAGAAAGTTTGTTGTCTGCCAGGGGAAGACAGTGAGGACGAGATTCATGCTGCATTCCTGGCAGCTTGTAAAATACGATTTTTTTTGCCTCCTATACTTAAAAAAAATTAGGTGCAAGGACTGCCTACGTTGTAAACTGAAGAAAAACAAGTACCCCAATTTAATGCCACTAAAATGTAATATAAGTGTAAGTTTGCAAGTATTATGTTCAAAAGAGCACATTATATCATAAAAACTAAGATCACTAGATTACTGCTGTCCTGCCCCAGCTCCTCTTTGCCTGTAATTGTATTAACCTGGAGTTTAAACTGGGAAATTCCAACCTACAGGTGTGTCTTGAATGCAACACTAGGCTTTGTCAAGTGGCCTCCAAAAATATATTCTTTCTTTCACCTAAAGAGACAATACAGGTAATAATTTGTTCAACCTGTGCAGGTGTTAGTTTCAAAATGAATGAACACAATGAATTTCACATAAAAAACTGCTTGGAGATAAAGCAGAATATTTCTAACCAAATATAAATAAATGGTGATGCAGAGGTTGCCACATTTGCCTTACAGCAACAAGGCCTTTCTGTGTGGAACAAGCAGCAACTTCCATTCTGCCTATGCAGAAGTGTTTTGAGTGAATTTCAGTTCACCTGAATTTTCCAACTTTACAGCGGAAATCAATATGTTTACAGCCTGGTACAAAAATAGTTGTGGTCTTTAGTGACATGTTTACTTTTTGTGACACTGCCAACATGGTGACAGTCGGAGCAGCTCTTCAGAAATCTATGGGTGGCATCACAAACACTTCACCCATGGTTATAAACTGTCCATGGTATGGAACCCATACATGCCTATCAGGTTTTATTTCTGGGTGCTCTGGCTTCCACCCAAATTCCAAACATATGCATGTTAGTTCAGCTGGGCACTCTCCAGGGTGTACAGCATGTTGACAGATGGTTAAGAGAATGGATGGAAAAATCAGAAGCTACATCCTTCTGTATAGAAACATGACTGAGGCATTTAAAGGTAAGACACTGACCCATGAAAACAGGTTGCTTTGACCCCAGCAGCTGTCAGCACTTACAGATATAAAAACTTAAGGTGAAATCTGGGTTAGGATTTATATTCCATGTAAAGTTATCCTAGCTTTCTCCACCCATTTTGTATCATCTTATGCTTTCCTTGTCAACAACCTGCCTGCTGTGATTTTAGCTCTTATCATCTCTAACACTGATTTTACTGATGTTGTGTCCCAAAAGAACATAGATCAATAGTCTGCAGCCATGCTCCAAAAAAAATCATCAACAGATATATATATCTATATATATGTATGTGTTTAAGTCACAGGACCTGGACACCTTGCAGTCATTGAGTGGACTATGAACTCCTCCTGTATACCAGAGTATTCTGGTATTCTAAAGACAAATGTGAGGCCACAGTAATCCTGATGTATGGCTCCTGGGATGATGTGAGGCATTATTTACACACCTGCAGGACAGATACACACAGAGAGATGCACACTAAAATATACTTCTGCCACGGAGGAACGTGATCTCCTGCTTTTGGAGTTCAGGAAACTTTCTGACCTTTAAAGCTCACCCTTAAAGTGATATACACACTGTGACGCACAAACTGCACTCGTGATACAAACACACAGCAAGCATTCTGTCTATGCCAAAACATACTTTAGTGTATGGCAACATCAAATGAGGTTATATTGTATCATCAAACAATGCTGCAGACTGATGCTGATGTGGAGGAATCCTCACCCTCCTATTCCCTCTATTGACAATTTTTACAAAGCGGCTGATTGATTCTGACGAGTGCAGGCCAATAATCAGCACTGAGAGCTCATCAAACACTGCACAGCACTGACCTTGAAACTGTAGAGGACCCCTGCAGGCACTGTGTGATAGATTCCACAGCACATGTTATGGAGAGTTTGTTACCTTCAGTACAAGCGAGCAAAAGCCAAGAGCAGTGCGACACCAGAGGAAGCTGACAATTAATTGTATGTTTGCATGTTCCAAGATAAAGCTCCTTCCTGTTTGGTTTCCTGTTGTTATTTTGAGATGATGAAGTTTGTATCCAGCGTTCCCCTCTCCATGTTTGGCCCAAAGCTACATTTTGTGTGCAACTTTATCCACAAGACTCTGGCTGAAGGAGCTGCTGCACAACAGCAGGCTGCAAGATACGAAGCAGCTCTGCACAACTCTCGCACTCTTTTCCTCTTGCAAGTATACTGGTATTGCAGTCATTGGACAAATTCACAAGTGAAGTTTGTGGTAAAGACAGCAAGACTACAGGTTATGAATTGGGAAATATTTGATTCTGACTGGGGCCAAACACTCTCATTAAACCTGAGAGTAGGGAATTTGGCTGTAAGTAATTCTTTAATCATATAATAGAGCACATAAGGAAGTAATACATTGCAGGCCAACTCAAAATAAGCAGACTCAATACAATAAACTGAACCCCCTATGACACAGCTGGGGTATGGAGCAGGGCGAATTAAGTGAAAGTCTTAAGTAATTACTTTTAAATGTACTTAGAGCATTAAAAGTAAAAGTACTCACACAGTGAGTTGTCTTAATATCTAGGTGGAGCCATGTTGATAAAGAATGCAGATGCAGCTCCTGGTAATACTTCTGCCTCTACAGATGTCTCCTAGTAACTCCCTGCAGCTCTTTTCTTTGAGGCCCACACAGAACGCTCTGCTATATCCACCAGTTATTGTGGGCCCTCTGAATCCAAACATATCTGTTAAACACGTCCACTGGTGGCTCAGTTCAGTGGAGGCTGACTCTGGAGCCATGTTCAGTGGGAAGGTTAGCTGCAAAGGACAGGAGGCAGTGACAGTCTATCTACTGCTGTGCTGCTGCCAAACATGAGATCTGCTCATTGGAGCCGATAGAGCCGCCTGATTGGTTTAAATAGCGATAATAGATATAAGATATAAGAGATAGCAACACAATCCACATTTTTGTCTAGATCGAGGCGACATTTTAGTGAAACTGTATTCATAAAATGTAACGAGTAACAACACATTGTAGAAATGTAATGGAGTAGGAAGTATAGGTAATAGCTGCAAAATGTAATGGAGTAAAAGTATGCATTATTATTTTTACCTAAGTCAGTATAGATACGTAGAAATGTATTCAATGGTGGCTATGCAATCATGGTCCTTCATAGAACCACTTATAAAGGTGACGTGTGCTGAAACAACATGTAATGATTGTGAGTGATTGACACAAAGGCCGATATATAACACACAGCACAATAAATCTAGTTTCATGTTTGTTTAAATAGCAGAGCTGTGTTGTTGGAAATGACATTTAGCAGTAATTATGCACACTGAATAATACCTGTAGACCCTGGTAACTTTAAATAGAATAAAAATATGAAAACTCTAGGCACACTCCATACAAGTAGTGTTTGAGCATATCTCCAGGGCAGCCTCTGTGATTTAATAAAGTGCTGCTCACGTCAGGACTTTGGATTCGTGTGCTTTAATAAACACAGAATGCCATTACACATTCTTTTTAAAGCATTACATAACGCAACCTTTATAAGAAGCTCTTTGAGTTGCTGTTAGCTCCTGGGTACTGGTCTGCTCTGCTTTTATCTGATGCCATAGGCATCATCATCGTTCCACATTAAAAGCAAAAAAAAAAAAAGCTTCTAGAACTAATAACAAAACAAATACAGAACTCTGATCACCGTGAGCCAGGAAAGTTCTCGGAGTGAGACTCCCAGCGCCGTAAAAACCCTGACTCAGTGTATGTTCTCACTCCTCTGCTTAGAGCAACATTTGGTACATTTGGTACAGCAGAGCTAATCTCGGAGCTAAAACAGCACTTTGTCCCTAAATTTAGTGTAGTGGTCCAGACCACGCACCACATATACCCCTGTCAAGCCTCCCCATAGAGGCTGCCCTGAAGCTCTTCTCTCTGCAGGCGCTGTGTAAGGTCCCAGTGTGAGTAAAAGCTGTGAAACTCAGAACCAGAGCACCAGAAGCACTCGCGATGGAAACAAGGAAGCCTTTGTTTTTGATTTTTAGTTTTTTTTTGGGAACCTGAGCACCACACTAAAACAAGTATGAGTAGGTAGCCATGCACAGTGGTGTTTTTTGTTGGAAAATAGCTCATTTTAAAGCGCTTGCACCAAAATATGACACTATTCTTTTTAGTAGTGGATTTAAAACATAAATATGGACAACATCCATTAACTTAACGACCTTCTGTTTTATATAACATATATTGTTGTCTCTCAATATTTACAATGGTTCTTGACAATTTGTAAAAACTCCACTTGTCCTGTAGGACACAGGGTCACAGGGAGGCTGGAGCCTATCCCAGCGATCGATGAGCGGGAGGCAGGGTACACCCTGGACAGGTCGTCAGTTTATAGCAGTTTATAGCACAGATAGACAAACAACCATTCACACACACTCACACATGCGGCCTATTTAGAGTCTCCCTTTAGCCCAATATGCACAGCTGTGGACACTATTGCACACCAAGGCGACATTTATTTGCTGGTTTGTAATGTTGTTTTGTTTCATTAACTGTTAAACAAAAAGGACATTTCTAAATATTTTTCTTGCTGTTTCATTGCATTACTTTCTCCTATGACTCACACCTTAGCACTCTTTAGCTGCTAGTATTTCCTGTGTATGTGTGTGTGTGTGTGTATTTTTATACCTTCGTCCCTTTATGTGTGTACAACCCTCATGGCTGCCTTCCAGATCAGAGACAGACCTTGAGTTACATCCAGGACCACTTTGGGTCTCAGCAACACAAACTATTTTCACCCTGGTTAACCACTGCTTCACTCCGGCTACTCACAGCAGAACAGAACATGTGTGCTGAGACAGATTCCTTCTATGGAAAACCTACCGAAAATCTTTTTTCATTTATAATAGAAGTAATACTACAGCACAATGGACATGTATGGTAGGTGTGCAGATGTAGCTATGTTTTAAACATGTGGAAAATGCAATGCAATGACCAGAGAAATAAAAAAGAAAAGAAAGAAAAAAACAAGAGCTACAGGCTTCACAGAGCATGCTCAATGTTAGTGTGACAGCACAGTTAGAAGAAGACTGAACAAGTACAGTTTGTTTGAAGGGTTACCAGGAGAAAGACTCTTCTGTCTAAACAGCACATGGAAGCAGGACTGAGGTTCACTGAACTGCATCTGAACAAAGAACAACACTGGTGGAACAATGTCCTATGGACACATGAGACCAAAGTGGAGGTGTTTGGTCTTAATGTTCACCACCATGTCTGCTGGAAACCAAACACAGCATTTCAGCAGAAACACCTCATACACACTGTCAAGCACGGTGGTGGAGGACTGATGGTTTGGACTTGTTTTGCAGACACAGGACCTGGACACCTTGCAGTCATTAAGTGGACCATGAACTCCTCTGTATACCAGAGTGTTCTAGAGACTAATGTGAGTCCATCTGTCTGACAGTTAAAGCTTGGTGGAAATTAGGCCATGAACCTCAATGACCTGAAACAATGTTGTGAAGAAGAATGGACCAAAATTCTTCCTCAATGATGTGAGACTGATAAATTCACACAGGAAGCCATTACTTTAACTTCAACTTCTACAAGATACTGAATCATAACGGCACACGTTTTTTTTCTTTTTGGCTTCATTTTAATATCGGTAGACCCAATATAGATCGGATCATTTGTATCATGTTTTTTTCGTTTCATTTTTTATTATGCACATTGTAGTATGTTTCATTTAAACCCACTAAACTTGCAGGCAAGCCAGCAGGCATCAGCAGGGCTCTTTATGAAATAAAAGAGCATGACCTCCCTGTGAGGCCTCGTATGGATCAATACGGTACAAGCTGTAAAACTAACTGGCACACACAAACACACTCAGAAGTGATACTACCTGTTCTTGCCAGGTGCTTATCTGTGTGGCCACGTGCCAAAGAGAGAGATGTTTCCATCAGATTTGACCCTTCTACATCAACCACATGCATACACACACCATATACTGATAAAGTAAATAAAAACAGTCAGACCCTTTTTGTGGTTCTCTGAATCTCAATTTAAAATACAAAAACTCCACATGCACACAGCCACCTGGTTACCTGGTGTCCTCATTATGACTAGCACAAACTGAGTCAAACAAGTGGAAGTAACTTCATCAAACATCTTTCTTGTATCATTTACCTGTAAGTCTACAAGTGGAGAACAGTTAAACTAAACTAACCTTGATGTTTTCCCTTTGACTAATGACTGCTCAACCCCTTATGTAGGAAACACTGTATACCTCAGTTTATCCATTCCTGGTAAAAACTGTCATGTTCTGGAGCTCCTCCCAGACATGTTTAGCTGCTAACTGCTCGTATCATCGCACATTAGCATAATTAGCATTTCCCTGTGCTTTGTGCTGCAGCCCTTGCACAAACATACTCTTCTTCTTCTTCTTCTGTCCTCCTTACTGTACTTTATGTTGTCATATCCATCATCATGAATCTGACTTTCTGAATTCTCCATTTTCTTTCAAGTAAAAATAGTATTAAAATATAATAAAACAATTTTTTAAGTTGGAAAGTGGAGGAGTTCAATTTTGTCCTTCAAATAAGTCCATCTTGTATTGGCTTGTCCTTAAATGACGTTTTGTTTAACTCGCTCAGTCTTGCATTTGTTGTTGTGACCTTACAGGAACTAGAAAATGCAAGACAATCCTATTTTTCAGAGATTATCGATCAGAACAACAACACAGCAACAATGCTTGCACATTGTTCTCAGTTATAGACAGACTGACAAACCCAGGAGTATCAGTCCCACCTGAACTGCTGTCTAAAAAGTCATGCAATGACTTTGCATCTTTTTTCACAGATAAAGTGTTAAAAATAAAAATAACAGTCTGTAGCTCTAGCTCTGGCAAAACCATAATGTCACTTGTGCCTTCTCATCCACCAGCTAAGCTGGCACATTTTACCCTTCTAGATAATACAGTACTGACAGAAACTGTTAAACAGTTAAAACCCACAACATGCTCACTTGACAATCTGCCTACACATTTTCTTAAAAACATTTTTAACTGCATATCGTCAGATGTGTTGCAGATAGTTAACAGTTCTCTTCAGTCAGGGCAGTTTCCCCAGGCCCTGAAAACTGCAGTAATCAAACCTCTGCTCAAAAAATCAAACCTGAATGCTTCAGCAATAAATAAATACAGGCCAATATCTAACCTTCCTTTTCTGGGAAAGGTCATTGAAAAGGCTGTTTTTCAACAAATTCATGCATTTGTGGTGCAAAACAATCTTTTTAATGAATTTCAGTCTGGATTTCGAGCACACCACAGCACTGAGACTGCACTTATTAAGGTCTTAAATGACATACGCCAGAATAATGATGCATCCAAAGTCTCCGTCTTAGTACTGCTGGACTTTAGTGCTGCATTCGATACAGTTGATCACAACATACTGCTCGACAGGCTGGAGCAGTGGGTGGGATTTACTGGCACTGTGTTAAACTGGCTCAAATCTTACTTACATGATAGGGACTACTTTGTGTCAATTGGTAACTATGAGTCTGACCGAACTAAGATCATATGCGGGGTTCCTCAAGGGTCCATTCTTGGACCACTTCTGTTCAACATCTACATGCTGCCCCTAGCTCAGATCATAGAACATCACAACATCTCCTACCACACCTATGCAGACGACACACAGCTTTATATATCAGTGTCATCACATGACTACAGTACCTTACACTCACTAAGTAAGTGTACTCAACAAATGAGTGGATGAGCCAAAACTTTTTCCAGCTCAATGCTGACAAAACAAAGATGATTGTTTTTGGCCCAAAAAATGAAAGAGCTAAGATCAGTGCTTACCTTGACTCCATGTCACTGAAGGTCACAAACCAAGCCAGAAATCTCGGTGTAATACTTGACTCAGACCTGAACTTTAACACCCTTGTAAAAGCCATTACTAAGTCTGCCTATTACCACCTGAAAAACATTGCTAGGATCAAGGGATTTCTGTCCAAACAAGACACAGAAAAACTTATTCATGCATTTATTTTCAGTAGGCTAGATTATTGTAACGGCGTCCTCACAGGTCTTAGCAAAAAATCAGTCAGGCAGCTGCAGCTGGTCCAAAATGCTGCTGCTAGAGATCTGAGTAACACCAGGAAAATGGACCACATCACACCGGTCCTCAAATCACTGCACTGGCTTCCTGTGAGTCAAAGGATACATTTAAAACTTTCCTCCTGGTCTACAAAGCACTGAATGGTCTTGGACCATACATCCTGGACCCTGTTCCCTATGAACCATCCAGACACCTGAGATCATCAGGGACAGGCCTACTGTGTGGACCCAGGGTCAGGACCAAACAGAGTGAAGCAGGATTCAGTTGTTCTGCCCCTCACCTGTGGAACAGCCTTCCTGGACACCTGAGGTCTGCTCAGAAAGTCACTTCATTTAAGTCAGGCCTGAAAACTCATTTGTTTAGCAGCGTTCTCCTAAATTCTTGACTGCACTCTTCTCATTTAATCATCCTGATTTTATTTGATGTTTTTTATGATTTTATTCTTTTTATGATTTAATTTCCGTCTTAATTTAATGTTTTAAAATGTTTTTATTCTGTGATTTCATCCTATGTAAAGCACTCTGAATTGCCTTGTGTATGAATGGTGCTATATAAATAAAGCTTGCCTTGCCTTGCCTATGGCTACATGGGAGGTTTTTGTCTTTGCATCCTCATTGCATCATTTCAGTTCAGTCACTCTGTGGATGTGAAACTGCATCTAACCAAAGAACAACACTTGTGGAACAATGTCCTATGGACACATGAGACCGAAGCGGAGGTGTTTGGTCTTAATGTTCACCACCATGTCTGCTGAAAACCAAACACAGCATTTCATTTTTTTATTATGTACACTGTATTATGTTCCATTAAAACCCCTTGCAGTCAGCAGGCATCAGCAGGACTTTTCATGAAATAAAAGAGCATGACCTCCCTGTGAGGCCTCGTATGGATCAATACGGTACAAGCTGTAAAACTAACTGGCACACACAAACACACTCAGAAGTGATACTACCTGTTCTTGCCAGTTGCTTATCTGTGTGGCCACGTGCCAAAGAGAGAGATGTTTCCATCAGATTTGACCCTTCTACATAGACCACATGCATACACACACCATATACAGATAAAGTAAATAAAAACAAAACAGTCAGACCCTTTTTGTGGTTCTCTGAATCTCAATTTAAAATACAAAAACTCCACATGCACACAGCCACCTGGTTACCTGGTGTCCTCATTATGACTAGCACAAACTGAGTCAAACATGCATGAGTGAAAAGTGGAAGTAACTTCATCAAACATCTTTCTTGTATCATTACAAGTCTACAAGTGGAGAACAGTTAAACTAAACTAACCTTGATGTTTTCCCTTTGACTAATGACTGCTCAACCCCTTACGTAGGAAACACTGTATACCTCAGTTTATCCTTGTAAAAATTGTTCTTGATCATGCTCGTATCATTAGAATAATTAGCATCTTCCTGTGCTTTGTGCTGCAGTCTTTGCACAAACACTTTTTTGGCCTCCTTACTGTATTTTATGTTGCCAGATCCATCATCATGAATCTGACCTTGTTTTTAACTTTAGTAAAAATTAGTTTTTTCTTTCAAATACAAATAGTATTAAAATATAATAAAATAAACATTTGCGTCAGAAAGTAGAGAAGAAGTGGGCTGATTTTGTCTTTCAAATGAGTTCTGTCTTATCTTGACTGGACCTTAAATGACTGTTTAACTCTCCCAGTCTTGCATTTGTTTTTGTGACCTTACTATGGCTACATGGGAGTTTTCTGTCTTTGCATCCACATTGCATCATTTCAGTTCAGTCACTCAGATGCATCCCGGCCTCCATTAATGTTTGACCAGTGCCAGGTTGTGAGCTACATGTGACTTCAGCTGCACATTTCTTTGCTGCCAGAGAAACTATATGATCCGTTTATGTACACAATTCTCCTGTGTAGTTAGTAGACACACTTTCACCCAACAAATGCCAACTTCAGATTTGTCTCATTCATTTTGCTGCCATATGTCCAAATCTTAAGAAAATCTTAAGCGTTTCTTAAGTGTATCTGCTTTTCTTTATATTTGTATGAACAATGTATTTGACAGAACCGGAATAAGACTTCTGATTTAAATGCTAATGTCTAACTTGTGTAAACTGTGTAAGTTTATCAGCACACAATGTCTGTAAAATATTTTGTTTTTTCTTCAGTCTCTGCTGACATACCTTTAGGATTGGTTAAAAATGAGGAATGTAAGCAGGAAAACAAAGCAATGAAAAGGAAATGAGGGCAGGCCATGCAATAAAGACAGTGAATGCTACCGTAGGAACCTACATACGTATACAAACAAAATGAAAAACAGAAAAAAAGAGGAGGTCATGTACCCTGATCCATCAGGAAATTACAGATTTTATGGGACTGTGCATGCTTCAGCCAACAGGTGGACAAGAGATGGAGCCCGTAGCCAGTTAGAGCTCAGGATAAAAGTGTCTTCTAAAGCTGATGTCAGATATAGCTATCCAGTTTCACACCATAAACCCCACCTCCTTACCAGATTCATCTGAGAGAATCAAACTGGAATCTGTACCATTGGTCACCAAAGGGTTAAGTTCTGCTGATATCCATATCATGAGAGGCTTTTAGTCAAGATCGTATATATATATTAAAAACACTGAAATCAAATGGCACCTAAAGAGTTAAAACTGATAAAGGAGGAATTTTCAGGCCTCAGAGGGTCATCCGGGTCCAGCCTGAGGACTTTCCTTTGTGCACGCCAGACAGGCATTCTTCCTGTTGAATATGAATCCAGCGTGAAGAGCAGCACAGACAAAGCAGAAGAGAAACTCCTGCAGGCTGCTGACATTTTTGTTCATCCAAATTCCAAATAAGTCCCAGAGTCTAAAAAGCTGTTATTTTTCTATTTATCTAACACCGTTGCAAACTGTGCATGATAAATCATAGCTTCGAAACACTTAAGTGAGAGTTAATTTCAAGTGTGTTTGCATTATGTAGGCCTGTGCTACTGATCACACTGTGAGTCGGCTTTAACCTAAACACTGTGTTTACAGGTGTGTTTTAAAGACACTGGGATTTTTAGTGTAGCATAGCCTAATATAAGTAAGTAAATGGCTTTCTGCTTTCTTTCGGCTGATATTTCACAATAAAAGCCTTCAAGTCTAAAGCCTATGCTTTTACTGTGAAACAGTTTCAGGAAGTTTTCCACCCAACAGCCTTTTGTGTCACTTTTTCTTTTTTTTGGCAAAAAGAGGCTCCTCTGTTGACAAACAGTGAGGTTTAATGAAAACTTTTCAAATTGGTTCAGGGCCTTAATTTTTATAAAAAGGACATTATATTTAAATAAATTGTATTATTAGAGGAAGGAGCTGATTGATGATGTAAAGACAAGCCTATGTTTACAAAGATTTTAATGAAGTTTAATGTAAAATAAATGACATCTCAACTGTGTGTATATGGCCTTTACATAAAAAATTAAAAATTATTTTAATCATCATCATCAATCAATTTATCATCAATACAAAAAAAAACATCTGATTTCTTTGAAAAATATAGAAACATGAAATGGGGGAGGGGCCTGTATTTACCTAAAAACTACATTTAAACTGTTATTATTAGCGGAATAAGTCTGGTGACATTGGTATAATATTCATGCATTATTCATTAAACCCAGATATTTGTAAACATTTGGGTTTATTAAATAATATATACATTGTTTTTGCAAATGTGTTCTGTGACTGTGTTTGCAAACATTACTTATGTAGTAAGAGCAACTTTGACGTCAGTGGCCTAGGGTTAGAGTTCAGATTAGGATCCTTATATTTTTTCTACATTACTTTGAAATTGCATTACAGGAAGTAAACTTAAAAAGACTATGTAACTATTGTTTACCTGTATGTGTAACATTCTTATGGATAACTGTTTATCAAATATGTGTTTCAAATAGCATAGTGTTTTACATTGGTGTTTGGCACAGCATGAAATGTTGGGATTTTGATCATTCTTTCATTTATTGTTTTTATTTTTATTCTATTGTTTTTTTATGTTGCACTTTGGTCAACTGTTGTTTTTAAGGTGTGTTATAAATATAGTTGCAGTAATGTGTAAAAAGAAACACTTCTGATGTCATTTTAGCACAAATATAGAAATTTATTTTGAAAGGAACACATATAACCAGCATAGTGCGTGTCAGCAACACACCTTCAAGTGAGACACAAAAATTCTGGGGCCTCCTCAAGTGAGAGAAAAAAAACACAAAAACCTTTCAGCCACACATACGTTCTGTACACTCATCAGCAAGACTTGCACTTTGTGAAGACAAGCAAACCAAAACATTCAATCTTTGCATCATTTCTGTCGTGACATACCAGAACCACAGACATTTTCACTCTACTTCCCCATTCGAGGCAGCCAATCACATGCAGAGCCTTCCCTGTGACACGTCTTTCAATAGCAGCTCGGTTACCTTACTAAATTTACTTCATAATTACATGACCTATACCAGACAAACATGTGCAACAGAGGTATTGCACATGAAAAGGCTCAATGACTAAAAGCCAGAAAAAAATGAATGGCCCTTTCTGAATCATCATTTACTGAAGGTGCAAATGTTTAGTGTGCATTTTTCATTAGAAATGAATCAGCTGTGTCATGTTGCCATGCACTCCCCAGACTTTCCCTTCAATATGAAGGACTTTTTCATTTCTCTGTAAGACATCACATGGCAAAGGGACATCTCAATCAGTGCATTTTTAACCAATGCATCAAGCCCTCAAAAATGGGCTTAACATTTGTTGTGGATCACTGTATTTTAGTGGGCAGACACACTGAGAAGGCACATGAATATATATATACAGAGATATCTATTCATCTTTCAACCACAGTTCAACGTCTCCTCTCAGGCCAGACGACCACGTCACAGCAAAAAAAAGAAAGAAAGAAAGAAAGAAAAGAGCAGGGCAGTTGAGCATATTACAGTTAGGTTTCTGTCTGGTTTGTGTACTCGCTCTGCTTAAAAAAAAGCAAAGGGTGTTTAGTTCCTGGCTAAGAGCCAGTCAAGCCTTAAACACACAGCTGGATTTGTACTGAATGCCCTGTCAGTGTCACTTATGTTTCTCCAGTACCAATTCAGCAAACATCCTGATGTTTTCACCAGTAAGGCACAGTGTTATCAATCTGACCCCAGCTTTGCCAGCCGGGAAAGAGTCCACTCGACATACGTGGGCTGCCGAACTGATCGAACTCCATCTCCAGCAGCTTCACGCCCCCGTTTTTGTGCTCTGAAGGCTTCTTATGCTCAGCAGGAGCTGAAGGGGGCGCACTGTTCACATTCTCTCCGCTCCAGCCAATGTGCTTGAGAGTGTAATTCTTGCCATCATTGTTGTCCCAGAAGGTCTGGCCCTGGACCATGAAGCAGATGCAGAACTCGATCCGGTTTTGAGGAGGGATGTGGGCGGGCAGCTCCAGGACAAATGCAAAGGTGTCAGAGTCCTGGCAACCGTAGACGTTGTTCATGAAGGTGCATTCGATGTCTGTGAAGCTGACCCAAGAGTCGTAGGTGACGCGCACCTGCACCAACTTCTCAAACCCCACGTTTCTGACTTTGACGGTGCCGGTCAACGTGCGTTCCTGCAGAGAGCAGTTCTCCAAGCAGACTGAGTTCTGAATCAGGCGGTTCCGGAAGTCCAAGTAGTCAGATGAGGGTTGTTTAAAGTCAAGAACCAGGCTGCGAGATGAGTTGATCCTTAGGTCCATGGTGGCTGTTTCCAGGTCAGTCATGTCAAACTGCAGCTCCTCCTGCTTGTTTTGATACGGCTCATCGTCGAATTTGGAGAAGACGTGGATGGCGGTGAGTGACATACCCTTTGTGTCGGCGAACACCACCCTCTTCTTGCCTGCCTTCTGGTTCCATCCCACACAGCTGCCATCATCCACTGTTTTCTGCTGGTTGCTGAGGCAGGGTCGAAGGGGTTTGTAGAGCTGCTGCTTGTGGTTGCGGGAGGCAGATTGGTTGACCCGGTTCTTGGCCCTCTGCAGGTCCTCATAGGAGCTGAGGAACCCTCGCAGAGGAGGTGGAGAGTGGCTGATGTAGAATCTCATAGCCACATCCATTGGCATTACTGGGCCAGGCATTGCTGATGGACTGAAGCTGAGCACACTGAGAGGGGCGGGGGGAGGGGAGGGACGGGAGGTAGAAGGAAAGAAAATTAGAAAGGAAGCTTAGAACAATGGCTTCTGTGTGCGAGTCTTCTAACCACCTTCACAATTCTATAGTGAAACTTAATTGAAAATGATAGTTAAACTTTTTGTATTTGGTGAATTCACACAAAAAGCAATACACATTCTTATAGTCTCACATATTCACATAGTCTTTTGTACTTTTCTATTTTGACATGGGTTGCAAAGCATAAATCGGACTTTCTGTGATCCTTACCTTGCAGCACTCATGGAATAAAGAAGTCAACAGTTCTAGAAAGAAAAAAGGAGCTTTTCAAAAGTCTTCTTCTGAAATGTGTAAAGCAGCTTTTTCTAAAAGTGCATGCTGCAGTCACTCCCCCTTTTTGTTCTTCCTCCCCTCGCTCTCGCTCTCTGCCTGCCTTTCAGTGCCGGGGTTGCTCAGCACTCTGGGATTTCAACTGCCACATAGAGACAATTTGCATATTCAGTCATATGGTTCCCGAGACAGCCAATGAAATGTCAGCGGAAAGCCTCAGCAGCCAATCGGCTCACGCTTGACCTGGCTGCCAGCCAGCTGATAGGGGCGTGTCGCCCGCATGGGTCTCATGGTTAGGATGCCTCAGCCTGTTGCCTCAGCTGCTATTTGAGAAACATGATGGACCCCTGCTGGTGCTGGAGGTGAGCTTCAGATTGTGTATGAGCCCTCGGCTCTTCCACAGCATGACTGAGATTCCTGACACACCACAGCAGGATTATTCATGCCTCACTGATTGGACAGAAAGAAATGATTCACACTGATGACTTTTATTCTCTATTGTGACTTGAGGGAGTCTCTAAATGTCATTTTAAAGATTGAAAAGATGTTTTCATTTAAAATCACACTTTGTTGTTTTGTAGACTGAAGTGAGTTTGTCACAGATGTTTCAGATCAAAAAAACATTAAAACACAAAATGCAGTTTCTAAATGAAGGTGGGAAATCAAATCCAAACCATGGCCCTGTGTGAAAAAGTGATTTCCCAACTGATAAACCTAAAAACCTGTTGTTCCGCCCTTAGCAGCAACAACTGCAATCAAGCGTTTGTGATAACTGGCACTGAGTCTTTTACAGCACCATGGAGGAATTTTGGCCCACTATTATTTTTGCAGAATTGTTGTAATTCAGCAAGCATAAGTCTCCTTTTTAAGGTCATGCCACAGCATCTCAATCAGATTTAGGTCACTTTGGCTATTTTGAAACCTTTATTAGTCCCACAATGGGGAAATTGCTTAAGGCAGCCCAGCAAAGAGCGCCATACACCAGTGAGACAACACTGCTATACCACTGAGCCACTGCTGCCCAAAAATGGCTAGGCCACTCCAAAGTCTTCATTTAGTTTTTCTTGAAACATTTGGAGGTGGACCAGCCAGTGTGTTTTGGATCATTGTTCTGCTGCAGAACTCGAGTGTGCTTCAGCTTGAGATCATGAACAGATGGCCGGACATTCTCCTTCAGGATGTTTTGGTAGAGAGCAGAATTCATGGTTCCATTTAGCACAGCAAGTCTTCCAGGTCCTGAGGCAGCAAAACAGCCCATCACAATACGAGCACTACATTTTACTGTTGGTATGATCTTCCTTTCCTGAAATGCTGTGTTACCTGTACATCAGAACGTTGTCTGGTCAGAACACAGAGTATTTTTCTAGAAGTCTTGGGGCAGTGGTCTTCATCTTGGAGCTCTGCCATGCAGGCCATTGCTGGCCAGGTGAGAACAGGTGCGGCAGTAATCAGGCCCGGGTGTGGATAGAGAAACTGAACTCAGCTTTCTAAACATGTCATACACCACAGTCCATTTATGTTTTAACAGGTGGGGCAATCCCTGCACACAGGGCCATGTTTTCCCCTTTAATAATAAACACCTTCATTTAAAAACTGTGTTGTCTTTGTTTAATATTTACATTTGTTTGATGATGTGAAACATTTAAGTGTGACAAACATACAAAAAAATAAGAAACCATGACCACTGTATGTTTCTCAGCAACAAAAACGTGTGGGCTTGTCCTATATAGAAATGTTTGTAACCTTTATGTATGTTTAACCATTTTTTTAAATGCTCCCAGGTCATTAAAGCTGAAATTTGAATTGTGAGACAGACAGACAGACAGACAGACAGACAGACAGACAGACAGACAGACAGACAGACAGACAGACAGACAGACAGATAGATAGATAGATAGATAGATAGATAGATAGATAGATAGATAGATAGATAGATAGATAGATGCCGTATATTTTCATGTAAAACTTTGGTTCTGTCCCTCAGCTGCAGTTGTTGCTGTTTTGACTTCCATCCATGTGGACAAAGATGCTAAATAAAGGCAGAGCAGAAATCAATAAGGCAAATAACCCTTATTGATTTCTGCTTAAACATTACTCTCAAAAAGAGTCAACCAGGCCCATCAACAACCAACAGAAATGACTCATCTATTTCAGTGGTCTGTAAATTTAATCCAGTCTTATCTTTACACTCAATTTGATTATATGCTGAAAAGAGTTGGCAGGCATACATGTAGTCATAGCCTGAACAGTCATCGTCAGTCCTGCTGTATAGGCCGCAGAGCTACAGGAGGAGAGGCTGTCCTCTTGTTTTTCCCAAGCTCCCTGGTCAGAGGGCAAGAACTCACTCTACTCACTCCATGAATGCTCTGCATGGAGACTTTAGACTCATACATGCTGCTTTCACATGTTCATAAATTCAACAGACAATATTTATCAGAGCCTTGTCTGGCTGTCTAGGGGTAACCATGACCAATAACATGGCCGCAGAACATGTGTCTGATTGCAGCAGAAATATATTTCTCGATGTAAGCTACAATCCATTTAAACACTGATAACATAAAGAAAGCAGAGAAACCCGCGTGAAATGAAGATTTCCACACGTGATATTTGTTGGAGCTCCGATGATCATACGCTGTTTCTTATGATCAAGTTTGAGTAAATGTCATGACCCCCTCCACATGTATCCGAAGGAGGCTTGAGGCTGTGCATGCACAGGCCAACAGGTACATACATACAATCCACCATAGCATCACATGTTTACATTTCATTTCATCACACACACACACACACACTCTTAATTGGAATTGCAAAACATATCATCATACTGCTAAATTGGGAAATTCGCTCTAAACACACATGAACTAAGGTAAGGCATGCTGGGAAAGGTTTTTCCGAGAAGCCAAATGTTTGACAAGTTGTTGAAAGTTGTGGTTTTAGCTGTTTTACTTGTACTTGTTATCGTGTTTTTATGCATTATTTTGTTATGCGTGTGCATTGTTGAGAACATAAATTGTTTAATTTTGATTAAAGAAATCATTGTCCAGATTTACTCTTCGTTAGTCTCCCCTCTGGACGGGTTGTCGGAACAAGCACGGCGGATACAACTCGTACTTTCAGAAACTATTAGGTGAACTATTAGAAACCTTTAGTAACTTTCAGAAACCTTTAGTAACTTTCAGAAACCACATCAGGAAATAAAGTTTTCTACTGGAAAATCCTACAGTGCTTAAAAATAATCTGTAATTCTCTGTTTGGGTCCTCTCCTCCTCATCCTCCTCCATCCAATGCTGGTTATTCAGCCCTGTGCCAACTTCTGAATGCACTGATGTTCCAGGTCACAGAACCTGTGAATGCAGCTTTCTTTGCATGCACAGGTTCAGCAGAACTAAGTGGTAAGTGTGTGAGGGAGAGGGGATTTAATCAGTTGATTTATTGAATATCAGCGTGACGGAAACAACCAGACTGCAACCTGCATCTCCGAAAAACTACAACATTACAATAAGACTATATCTATTTATAGAAGCTGCTGAATGCCGCACTGGGCCGTCCTGGTCCGCTTTGACCCGGTGTATCGCTGTGCGCAACCTGTCTGCACCTTGTGTTGTAGTCGCAACCACCTGAAATGCCCAGATTTGATTGGCTGACAGTTGTAAACTCGTATGCAATTGGTCTGTGCGTTTCCTCATGCGCTAAGCCACTACCGTAAAGTCAATGAAAGCTGCGGCAGTAAAATAGAAGCGCCCCGTCAGGTTTTAAAGAACAACCTGCTGTTTGGACTATAAGTTCTGGGTCCGGACCCGGACCGCGGTCCGCCATTTGGTGGTCCCTGCACTAGAGAGAAAACCAGACTGTGCAACCATGACAGTAATTGTTCTCCTTCCTAATTGTGAAATCTGGAAATGTCAGCATTACAACAGACAGCTGACAGATCTGAAGACAGAGGAGTTGTGACACACAGTCAGAGAGAGAGAGAGAGAGAGAGAGAGACCTTGTAACACCACTGGCTCCGTGTGATTTCCGGGCTGCCAGTTGGCACGGTCACAGTTCACGTAGCAACCACTCAGTGGCTTGCAGACAACGAGGATCAGGAGAGGCTATCAGGAGCAGTGATTGGCTGACAGCTGGCACATGATGTGGCCTTCTCTCAAGATGATGACTCTCTGAGGTTATGTGTAAGGCCACGGTATTTCCCACCAGCAGGGGCACAGTTCCAAACATACCTGTAAAAGATCCCGAACAAAAATAGTCACAATTCCCGTTCCATGTATTATTATAATTTGTCAGTAAGAATGAAGTTTTGAAGTGTGATCCGAATCATTTCTGTTTCAGGATAACAAGTTTTTAGATGGTTTAATGTCACTGAATCTAATGCTGTTGCTAAGTACTGGAAAGAGTTGGTTTTCCAATAAACTGATGGGACAGTCTTCTGCAGTGACCCCGGTCGCGTTCCACCCTGGAGCATTTGCTGCGTGTCAATCCCCTTCTCATTTCTATAAATAACGTCTAAAAAGGTGCCAAAAAGCACATGACAGGATCTCCTCCCAGACCTGGATTAAAGCATCAGTCGACTCCTGGACAGGCTGTGGTGCAATGTGGCTTTGGGGAACTGGGGAACGGGCAGCAGCATCATGCAGGAACTGCTGACACACTTCAGCCACATGAGGCCCAGCATTGTCATGCATCAGAAGGAACCCAGGGCCCACTGCACCAGCATATGATCTCACAATGGGTCTGAGGATCTCATTCCAGTACCTAGTACTGGCAGTCAGGGTACCTCTGGCTAGCACATGGAGGGCTGTGCCTCCAAAGAAATGCCTCCCCACACCATTACTGAGCCACAGCCAAACCGGTCATGGTGGAGGATGCTGCAGGCAGCAGAAGGTTCCACACAGCGTCTCCAGACTCTGTCACGACTGTCGCATGTGCTCAGTGTGAACCCTCTCATGCTCCCTGTCTCCTGGTGTACTGGCCTGTCTCCTGGTATCTCCTCCATGCTCTGGACACTGTGCTGACAGACACAGCAAACCTTCTTGCCACAGCTCTCATTGATGTTCCATCCTGAATGAGCTGCACTCCCTGAGTAACTTCTGTGGTTGTAGACACCGCTTCATGCTACTTCTAGGGGTGAGAGCACTGACAAAATGCAAAAGTGAGCAAACATGAACATGAACATGACAGCACTGGACTGTTCTTGGTAACTTAATGTTTCTTACTCAAATTCTCAAATCTTTGACTGTAATTTGCATCTATGTTATTATTATAACACATTTTATTTAGCTTGGAGTTGGAAAAAATGATCATATGGTCAAAATACTCACTTGACTACTTGTGCACACAATCTTGATAACAACACAGAGTAAAATTCACAATGTATTTATTTATTTATTTTTAAATACAAATTCACAAAATTATTGCAACATATAGAAAAAAGAGCAGAGAGTTGGGAGTCCAAAGTCCAAAGTTCGCACGGTGTGCAAAGCTCCTGGACCTTATTACCCAGTTTAGTTGTTTTTAATCCTCCAATGCTTGACACACACATCGCATGTCATTAAGGCGTCAATCCCCAGTTACAGCATTCCATCTTGCCCATTCACACAGCAGTCAATTCGGCTCTGTTCCACATCTGACAGCTCTGATGTGCAACTAAACATAGCAAAAAGCTCTGCTTCCATGCGTTTTACACAGCACTGCAACAAGAATACAAATGTCTCCTCTGTTCTGTCTGCTGACAGGATAAACTGTTGTTTGACTTATTTTTAATTGCTCTATATCTACACACACACACACACACACACACTAGTAAAAGCGGGCTTTGATCCCGGTTGCTGTCCCTGTCCTCAGGACCTTGGCTGCCATCAAATGCTTCTCACTGCCAGGTATTTATCGCAGCAAAGTTCACGGAGTGATGTTATATCAGGGCAGGCAGGAGTTTCATTCCCAAAACGTATGGACACTATGGACCGACTAGTTTGACCTTTTAGCATTCGTGCTGCACATTATTCAAATCGTCTTTCCAATGCAGTTTTGATCACAGTGGGCAGAGGTACATTGATTCACTTGAACAATGCAATGTGTTCTCACACTACAGAAATAGACATTAGTGCGTAAACATACTCAGGTTTTGCTTCCACATCAGTCAGATAGCAACAGGCAGTGTTTGGCCGGCCAAGTAGGACAGCATGATAGCTTAAGATGGCATTCATCTCACTGTGACACACCTACTGGAACTAAGTTTAACAGTGCAAGGTCAGTTGCCTGGGGAGATGGATGATTTGCCAAACATTGAACAACTGTGAAGGCTTATGTAAGCAGGAGTGAAAGCTGCATTCACTGGTCTGAACTTCTCTTTCAAACATGGGGCACCTGGCCCAGCGCCAGCCATCCACCAGGCCAACGTCCACGTAGTAAATTCTGGGCCCAGATTTATATTTATTTTTCATAAATAAATACTTAAAATATTAGTGATGAGGTTAAAAAGTTTTGTATTAATTTATTCAGCAACAATGAAGGAAAGAAACATATGTTCAATACGTCCCCTCTTCCTGCTTCCATAGGGTTTAATTGTGTGAGCTGCAGCAGGTGCTGCTGATGATCAGTCTTTGATGGATTGATCATCAGCAGGTGTACAGACCTATAAAAACAGACGTTGACAGTTTGCTGCTCTGGAACATTTATGTGTGTGTTAACACCATGACAAGAGAGGAAGACATAAACAATGGTGTTAGAGAAGCAGCGGTTTTATGGTTTAATTTTGATTGTTTATCAAAAAACTGCCATGTGAATTAGGTCAGACATGGCAGCCAGCCCCCATTGTCTTAATGTTCGTGCTCAGACAAAGGTGCAGGTGTGACTACGTGAATAAACCTGCATGCAATGTGACAGCTGTCAGGTCATTTTTGGCTGATATTTTACTATTATAAATATTTATTTTGCTCCCGAGGTCCAGTTGCAAAACTTGCAAGCTGACCTAAGGTGACTTCAGACACACCCCCATGGCACTGCACAAACATGTCTATTCCTGATGACAGGAGGACCACAGAGGAGGTCTAGGCTATGACCTACTTTTAGCTTTTTAAAATTAAAGTTGTCATTATTAAAACGATATTAACCCACAGCTGTGGACTATAGACTATAGTTTGTGTAACTAAAGTCTTCTGAACTGACTCTACAGCTCTATGAAACATTTTTAAAAGGTGCTGCTTTTTTGTTCTATATATAATTTATATATATAAACCTGCCTGGGAATAAATCATGGGAGGTATCGGATCAATAACCAACAAGTACTTAACGTTTTGTCTGCTATGCTTTTTCCGGCACCGTCAAATGGAATTTTGTCAAAGCGATCTTCCAGGCCTAACCTGTCGCTCTCTATTACACCAACCACCAGAAAGACGCCCTTCAGCAGCATTCCCATTTTAAAAAGGTCTAATCAGCTGGAATAAGTGAAAACACCTGAGTCAGGCTCAGAGGAAGACAAATTCCCACACTCAGCTGTTGTTTACTATGCAAGTTCTAGCTCAGTTTCAAAATAAAAGCAACTTGAGGAGGGAATCAGCACATAAAGAGTTAGAAAGGAGGGCTCTGCCAGATTATGAGTAAAATGTGCAACTGAAACCTGCAGAGAAATGCAGTACAGTATAGTAGTGTACTGTTTACAAAGTGCTAATAAGGATATAACACGCTTACAGTCCACACTGTGCAGACCAAAGAAAGTTGAATGGGCACTTGATAATTAGGAATTTTATTTGCACTTCACATTTGGCCCCAAATGTCAAAAGGCAACATATGAGGTTAAACCATGTAGGCTGGCATGGTGTCAGTGTTAATGTCGTTACTTTATGAGTATGTAACCACACATTTTCCAGTCATTTTAGCATCTTAGGGAGGTAACTATGGTTTACAGTCCCTAACACTAGTCTCAGACTTAGGTTGCACAAGCTTTAGCTTGAGACTTGATTAGAGACTCATCTTTGAGATTAGATTTGAAATGTGTGACTCATGAACAATGTTTTTTTTTATTATTTGAGCACATTAACATTAAGTGAATCTCCATCCGTTTCTGGTTTGTCTTTTTCTTCTGGTATCAGAATAGAAGAAGCAACAGCTGCCCCCTACTGGTTGTATGCAAAATTGCCACATTGCACACATTTTATAACTCACTCATTTTATTTATATAAGGACTTAAAATGATGCATAATTATAGGCGTGGCCGTTTGAGTTAGACGTGAGATGCCCCAACTCCACTCACCCTCCACCTCTTTCACGCGGTCAGAGCCTCCCACAGAGACTCAAAACGGCTCTTCATAAGGGTGACATCATGGACACTATTCATTGCTACACACAGACTCTGAAAAAAAAACAACGCTAGCAATTTAATAGAACTGCTTCATGTGCTTTACAACATATGTGCTACAACAGTATGTTTCCATGGAGACGGACCTGTGGGATATGGTTACTATTACTATGGCTTTTGAAATTATAGAAGTTTGCTAATCATAACTGGTGATGTAGATGAGACATGTTAACATCCTGGGTGCCTTATTTATTAGCTTTTTGCTAGTTGTTTCTCTTTGTGTAGTTTGTATTTTCACTGGATCAATGTTTTTCCGGCTGTTTTTGTCTTGGGAACAATGCCATGAGTTGCACTTACAGAAAATTACCGGCAAGTCTCCATCAAGTGTGCTTGTGTGTCCCTATAAACTTGCAGACTGGCTCACTTAAGCATTGTGGAGAAATGAGGTCAGGCCTGCCTGCACACACACACACACACACACACACACACACACTTGGTATTATTTATTGTCTCTTTATACACAGGCTTAAAATTGTCTGGATCATTTTCAGATGCACATTTTATATTAGACACACTCACATTCACTGAGTTTTGCCACTGCAGGCTCAGCTGGTCGGATTGGATTCTGGCTGGTGTTCGTCTGCTGTCACAGCTTGTGTAAATATCCTGGCAGCAGTGTGAGCATCTCACTCTGCAGGAAAACAGGCCAACGCTGGAGGATGTTGCAAAGTCACTGTCTGTACTTATCAGATCTTTACACCATGAAATAAAAAAAGGTGTTGTGTGGCATGTCTGAGGCACTAGAGCAGACCCAGTACTGTGGAAGGAATATATGTCTCAGCTGGCCTGGCAACGCCTCACAATACCCCTGGAAGAGCTAGGGGAGGCGGCTGGGGAGAAGGAGGTCTGGGTTTCCCTGCTTAGGCTGTTGCTCCCACAACGTGTCCACTGGACAAGCGGAAGAAAATGGGACATGAGTCATATTTTTCAAGTTCCCAGGCAGTGTGTGTTCTAAAGTCAACTATTAGCCATCTTATTAAAGTCATTTTTCACACAGGTGTGAGAGAGAACAAAAGAAGCCATCAGGCTCACGTTTCAACCTTTGTATAAAGACAGCAGGTTATGATGTAAGTAGCAGCAGCTGTGTGCAACGTGCATGTTCACTATCAGAGCTGAGATAAGATAGGTGATGAAATGACAGGATGAAGCAAAATAAAAAAGACATGAGATGTATAGTGATTGTCTTTTTTAAATTAATGAATGTTGTAAGTGATCTGTGACATCTGATCGGCATTTCCATTGCATTTTATGTCCATTTGGTGACTACTGTGATCCAACAGTGACACCTAGTGGTGAAATTAGAATTCACATTGTGTTACTTGCTCTAAAGTCGTCTTTGCATTATTTTAATCCAGCTATTACTAATTAGTTTGATTGCTGCAAGCAAACTCTTGTTCTTCACCCTCTTTCGTCTTCTTCTTCTTCTTCCGTATGTTTTTTGGCGCAGCGTATCTTCAGCATACATTAACTGATTTCAGCCATTCAACTACTTAAAAATGTTCATCTCAGGACATTCCAGGTCAACTTCAAGTTTTTTTCAAAAAATTATAATTTTTCAAATATTAAGCACTTTCAGTGTCATTTTTAACATGGTAGTCTATGAGAGAGCCCTTCAATGAGGGTCATCTGCCAAATGTATCTCCTCCTACAAATTTCAAGCTTCAGACTCCATTTTAGTCTTAAAATGCTCATTAGATGCTGCTCTATCAAACTTGTATTTAGAATTTTGTAATTCTAAATTGTTTCCCACGCCAGGCTCTCAAGGTAGGAGTGGTTTTTGAGGTCTCCTCTGAGTTTAACATTAGTGTGTATTGCACGGAATGTTGGGAGCCAGAGTGGATGATGTCATCACTCAGAGTGGAGAGAGCCTGAGGAGATGCCTAAAAAAATCTCTCTAACCTACGCTCAGGCCTGCACCTTCCATCTAACTGGGATAGTTTGTATATCAGTTCGAAGGAACTTTCTGACGGTGTCACTCTTTAAACTCCACACCAAACCGTTTTGCCTGTAGAGCCAGCTGTTCGGGGAGAGTGCCGGTCATTCTTCCATTAAGACATAATGTAAAACCAAAAACTGAGAAGCAGAGCTGCCATATTTTCTAACTCGCCGCCATCTCCACATCTTTGACATCATAGACATAAAAACGATATTTTGTTGTAGAGCAACTTCTTGCGATTCTGATGGTGTCCATATTTTTTGTCTGAAGGCTTCACTTTGGACAAAACCCGAGGTTTAGAGGGTGTTTTTACATTGGAAACGCATTAGGAGGGGGGCAGAGAGAGTTGATACAGTTGATAAACATTCAGGTTGTCATGGATACAGGCAGGCAGGCAGGGCTGTTACCATGGTGACAGGCTGACACACAAGAAGCATACAAAGCAGCCATATTTGTGCATTATATCTGTCATATTGATCGTCCTTCAGCTGTATACTACTTTTCCACATTCAATCACACAGCCTGAGCTTCTTATAATCTTATGGTATTATTCCAGCCTCAGCCCTTTCATATGGTATATTCACAGGCTGTTCGTCAAGGTCATGACTTCATACTGTTCTTGTCTTCAGCTGTCTTTTTCACATCTTCCCAATATTCAAAGATTTTCTACTTTTCAAAATAAGAGCTTCATCTTTTTAAATTCTTAACCATGTTTCAGCAAATTAAATTCAGATTGCAGATTCTCCAGCAATTCAGAGCAATCCTTCACATCAGCATTCAAAGCAATGCTTCAGCTGCAGCAATCAAACTTGCATTTTCTTTAGGAAATGATTTTCTAGTTTTCTAGTTGAGTTACTTAAACAAAGACCTATCCTTGCACATGTGAGTGGAATTAGATATAACAGTATAAGATCTTTTAATCACTTTTTTCTGACAGACATGTTGTAATTTCAAACATTTTCCAGCAGAGAGCAACAAAGATCCTTGGACTTAAAGAGATGCAACTGCACATGAATAGTAGTAGAGGTCTTTGTGTTTGTGTGTAAAAATAAGATAAAAACAGATTTTTTAAAAGAACAAATCTAATTGTAGTAGCTCTTAGTGAAATACATCTTCAGATGAAAAACAACAAATAACTTTTTTCACTGTGCCATTATTGATTTTAGTAAAAATAAAGGCACAAAGACAAACGTGTGTTCAATCCCCTCTTCCTGCTTCCATAGGATTTAATTGTGTGAGCTGCAGCAGGTGCTGCTGATGATCAGTCCTTGATGAATTGATCATCAGCAGGTGTACAGACCTCTGTAAAAACAGGTGTGTGTTAACACCATGACAAGAGAGGAAGACAGAAACAATGGTGTTAGAGAAGCAGCTGTTGCTGCACATCAATCTGGAAAGATTTATAAAACCATTTCAAACTATTTGGAGTTCAGTGTTCTACAGTGAGAAAGATTATTCACAAGTGGAAACATTCAAGACAGCTGTCAGTCTACACAGGAGTGGACGTCCAGATTATTCACCACAAGATCAGAGAAATACAAAAAAAACGCTACATATCAGATCTACAGACCTCACTGAGCATGCTCAGTGTTAATGTGACAGCACAGTTAGAAGAAGACTGAACAAGTACAGTTTGTTTGAAGGGTTACCAGGAGAAAGACTCTTCTGTCTAAAAAGCACATGGAAGCAGGACTGAGGTTCACTGAACTGCATCTGAACAAAGAACAACACTTGTGTCGCAGACACAGGACACCTTGCAGTCATTGAGTGGACCATGAACTCAATCAGGAGAGACTAAGATGATTAGATGAGAAAAAATATTTATTGAAGTACAATGAATGAATGAAATGTGCTTTGGCGTTCTAGACCCCGACACGATGACCAACATCCAAAAAGAGGGAAAGGACAGGAGATGAGGCTGCTTAATCAGGAATCCCCCGAGGTCTAGACCTGGTGGTGGTGATGGAGCTGGAGAGCAGGGGATAAGAGGCATTGTGCTGTTGAGGAACTAGTGGTGCTTGGGGTGGAGGAGGGTTGCCGAAATCGATCGGAAAGACAGTCTGTAAGTCTATAGTTGTAAGCTTTATAGTAACATGTTTTCATTTGACTGTGTTGGCTTGTGAGTTTGATTGACACTTGACATGTTTAATACTCAGCTGCTGCCTATCTTGGCCAGGAGACTTTTGTAAAAGATATTTTTATTCTCAATGAGTCTCTCCTGGTTAAATAAAGTTTTAAAAAAATGGGGCATACAACAGAAAAATGATCCAAAGCACAGCAGCTAATCTACATCAGAATAAATAATAAGAATAAAAGAAGCAATGTAAAGAAGTCACGTACGTCTTACTTCAAGTTACTGTGACTACAGGTGGATGTACTACAAGCTAAGAGGTGACTTAAAAAATACTTCTGATTTTTCAGGTCTATCTTCTCATGCAGGCTTTGTTACAAGCTCAAGAACTCTGATGGCACCCTCAGATTTCAGTTTAAAAACCACATAGTTCAGAGGCTACGGTTTTGCCTATAATGTGGAGCCAAAAATCTAATTTTGAAATCAATTCTGATTCATCAAGGGCTTTTCTTGAGCCACCTCTCGCTGTGTTTAAACTTAGTTTGCTGATGTCTACATTTCTTGACGGATAAAAAGACTGTGGAAGAATCTGTTTTCCATGAAGGTTTAGCAACTTCATCTGCAGCTTCGGAAACTTGAATGTTTGGCAGTGTGCATGGAGGTGTGTGCCCTCAATGACCGAAAGGCTTGAGGAGAAATGAAGATAAAAAAAGGCTGAGGAATAAAAGGCGAGGCAAAGAACTGCCAGTCCCTTGCTGTGCTTGAGTCCTCATAGGCGGACAGCCAGCGTCCAACATGGGGGGTCTTAGTGGGTGATTCTACAGAGGATCTGACCCATGCTGTGTCCTCCTCTGAGTCTGTGTGTGGGTGTGTAAGGACAATCAGGAGATGTGAAGTGGGAGGAGTGATTATGATGTGGATATTGGAGTCCTGTATGAAAAACCTACAATAATAGGCAATCTTCCTGATGACCTTTTTTTAGTGTCGCTCCTATGCAGGCTTTTGACTCTAACACAACTGTGTCTGCATCAGGGCGCTCCAGCTCACAAAATAAAGGAATTAAATTAAAGTGTGTCAAATAAAAGTAAAAGTAAAGGAGGCAGTTTAGACTATTGAACAAACTGGCTGTGGAGTGTTACTTTAATACTTACATAGCACAACAAGAGCAGAAATTCTCCCACACACAACTCTGTCCTTTCATCCCTTCCTAGCAGGTTTCACCCCCATCAACAATGGGCTGTTAACTAGTCCTGCACAGGACCCTGACAGTTTCTGGTCACTAACTGACCAATAACCAACAAGCGAGATCTTAGTCATGTGGGTTCCTGCAGGATCCACCCACAGACGTCCTGAGCACATAGACACACCAGAAGCCACTCAGGGGAGTGGTGAAACGTCTTCAAAAAACAGTCCTTGAGTCCAGTGTGTCATGTTTCTGTGTTTGATTTGTTTTCAGTTTAGGTTTCATTCCTGCCCTGACCTCTTGTGATCTTGTTTTTGTCTCGCGTTTCCTGTTTTATTTTGAACCTTGTGATTCCCCTTGTGTTCCTGCGTGTTTAACTTCCTTGTGTTTCCCACCTTTGAGATTGCTCTCCCCACTCTAATGTGTCTCACCTGTGTCTTGTTATACTCTTGTATTTAAGTCCTGTGTTTCCCCTGGTCTTTGTCAGTCTGCTGTGTCCGACATCACTCCCTAATCAGTATATATGGCCGTATATAGTGCCTCCACCGTTTTGTAGTGCTGTCCCAGTTCTTAGTGAGAAATTATAGATTCCATAAAGGAATCTCTCCCGGGGAGTAATTTGATGTAGAACCGCCACTGCCAGTCTTATAAATATAATGATGTGTTTAATGAATGTATCATGACCAGTTGTGTTTGTTTTATTATTGTTTTGCTATAAAACATTTATTGGGCTATAACTGTTTAGCTGACAGAGCTCGGCTCGCTTAATTTGAGACAGCAATGATGTAATTAACAGAGACACAGAATGACAGACCAGTCCAAAATGCCTGAAAATGCTTTCACAATGACCCTATATGGTGCCCTAAATTGAACTCCCCATACGGGGAGCGAGCGAGCGAGTGACAGTCTATCACTAATTGACAGCCTCTGTCAGTTTATCCATGATGTCATCTCCTGTATGTTCCTCCTAAAACTCACTATCAGTTTACGTCAGCCTGCCTGCATTTAGGTCGAGTAAAATGACTACACTTAACACAGTGTTCTTGATTTAAACTCTTGGACATGACTGTGACCGGAGTGAATAAGAGCATCCACAGACAAATCTAACAGCACAAATGATAATTGCTAGATATGCCTTGATGATGGAAAATGATGGAGGTGGTGTCCCAAAAGTGTTTTCCCGATGTATTTTAATATATAGGACTTTACATCAAGCTTTTCAGACCAAAGTACAGGTTTCCAGGGGTCTACTGTCCATTCTCTGTGTCTCTTGGGTCTCTTCTTGTTCTTCTTCAGTAGTGGTGTCTTTGCAGCAGTTGGATCATGAAGGTCTGGTTCTCACAGTCTCCTCTGCACAGTTGATGTGAGATGTGTCTGCTGCTTGAACTCTTTGCAGCATTGATGTGGACTCTGATCTGAGGTGCTGTTCATTTGTGGTTTCTGATGCTGGTGACTCTAAGGAACTGATCCTCTGCAGCAGAGGTAACGCTTGGTCTTTCTCTCCTGGGGTTGTCCTCATGAGAGCCACTTTCATCAGAGCATTTGATGGTTTTTCATGACTGCACCTGAGGACACAAGTTTTCTGGACTTAATGTCTTAAAATAACGATGGACTGTTTTTTTCTCTTTACTTAGTTAAGGTGGTTCATGTCATAGTATGGATTTGAACAGCAGTTAGACCTCCCACACACAACACGACCTTTAAGTCCTGCAGTCTTGCCTCATATGTTAACACGTTTACCATGAAGTTCTAACACTGATTATGAGGACATGTGGGTGTCAAGTTTCATGCAACAGGGTGGTACATTATATCTCACAAAGACCTATAAAGAATGATGAGTGTTACTGTTGTAAATGTCATTCATCTGGGTTACAAAATGGACGAGAGAGTAAATCAACTGAATTAGGCTTTTTTTTGGTCTGTAGACAATTTCACTGCTCCTACAAGCACTCTTACTCTGACAGCAGAGTTAAAGCCCATCCCCAACTGAGAAGGCTACCTTCACTCATAGTGCAAAAATGTATTCATTTTTACAGTGTACCTACATAGAAAAAAATGTAACTCTGGCCAGTGTTGTTTGTCAAATCCCTAGGTGTTAATTAACTCCACTGCAGTTAAAGAAATAAATAATAAAGACAGTGTTAAATATTTAACTCTTTTGAAATTGTTAATTTAACTCCAGAAAGTGTGGAGCCATATAATCTCTGGAAAAGTGTTGAAATCAACTCTGTGGGAGTTATTTTAACACTGGACTTTTTGCTGTGAACTGTTGTGCCTCTTGGCTGAAGCTCGGACGCTGAAACCATTGGTTTACTTTCTAAATGTTTCTTCTCTAAATCTCCATCAAAAGCTAATATTGTAGATCGGTTAATAACTACCACTTAAGGTCCAACCAGAATATATCTAAATTCATCTAAAGATCTGTTATTGTATATACTGAACTCAAGTACTAAAGTTTGAAATGCAGATATATACTGAATGATGCACCTGAATCCTTTATCAAGCCTGTACGG
Organism: Parambassis ranga; assembly: GCF_900634625.1. NCBI lineage: Eukaryota > Metazoa > Chordata > Actinopteri > Ambassidae > Parambassis > Parambassis ranga. Next base: position 1,060,527 of record NC_041035.1, read on the forward strand.
TGAATTTGGCTTAAAATCTATTTTTAATTAAAAAGAGTCCAGTCGTGGTATTCTAGTTTGAAAATTATTCAGCTTCTCTCTGCTGTTCTGGTGTCTGACCTCCTGCCTGCTTGAACTAGTTGGTGTAGATTGACACAACTTGGAACAACAGAGTACCAAAATAGACTCAGCACATATCATTGTGGAGCAGAGGATCATTGGCCATATAGCTTATCAAGCAGTCAGTAAAGAAAAAGGACTGACTGCACCAATTGGATCATTGATGTCCTGTCCTTCTTCACTGTTTAGCTCATAAGAATTCAACCTTAGTGGCTGAACAAACAAAGGGGAGGAGATTATTTTAAAGTGAGAAATGGGCTTTGGTCGCTTGGACAGTTTAAAAAACTAGGTTTTAGTTGTTTGGATGGCGTAAAAGAAGCTGTTTTATGGGGTTATGAGAGAAAAATGTGATTGTACTGGCTTGCCATATTCTCAAATGCTTTGATGGGCCAACACCCATTAACAGCAGCTTGGCCACAACGCATCGAGGTGCTATCAACAGAATGGTTCAGCCTTGAGCCGGGTCCTGCTCAAGGTTTCTTCCTGTTAAAAGGTTTTAAAAAAGGAGTTTTTCTTGCCACTGTCTACTAGCTCAAGGTTCAGGCTCTGAGTTTCTGTAAGCACCTAGATACTATTTTATTGTAAAGGGTGCTTTATAAAATTGAAATTGAAAATTGCAATGAAGGTAGCAGCTCCTGGAGTAACTGCTGTGTTTAAATATAGACATTTACCAGTCTGTTTATTTCTGCTATAAACTTGGACGATGAAGATCTATGGGGATCGGCACATTTCTAAAGCCAGCCTCTAGTGGCCATTTGAAGAACTGCACATCTGTATTTCTTAGCAATAGATGTTAATATTGGTGGACTCATTAATAAATCAAAGAATGGAAAAACATTGCATTTTTTTAAAGAACTTTATTAACAAGTTTTTGAAAATGTGTTAACATGGATTTAAAAAAATATTTTTAAATGCAGCAAAGGTCTAACTGCCACAAATCCAACTGTCTGATTATTTTTTTTTACAACACAATAACACTAACATTAGTATGAAAAATTAGCTTTACACCACAGCAGATAACAATAAAAACCACAGTGATTCTAACTAGTCTATCTATTGTCATCATCCGTGGTGTCCACCAAAACATGTTGTTATTTATTATTAGTCAAACAGTTCTAATATTATGCAGCTCAGCTCAGTTTTATTTCTACTCAACAAAATACAACTACAGGAATGACAACCTAAATATTTTATATTTATCAAACAATGAAATCAAATATAATGATTGGTTCACTTACTTGATTATAATACAGTTTTGTCAACTGTGAGCTTACTTTAGTGGATTGTTGTTGCTGTTTTTGATGATTTCATGTTTTTTTTCTCATAAAGATTGCCAGGGTCCGCTATAATACTGGACATTACCCATGCCAGGTGACCATATATATGTGTAACAAAATCTGAAATATTTATGACCAAATCCAAAACAAAGCAGTTTTTACTTTGTTTTTTACATACAGCTCAAAATGTAGCCTGTTTTATTTTATTTTTTAAAAAAGAAGAAAAAAACACGTTTTCCTCACTTGTTTTCAGATTGTGATTTTGCATCATGAATTTACTTACTTACTCTCTCATTAACCTTCGAAAAAACTGACAAAGAAGGAGCAGACAGAGTGCCATCCCTCACTGCAGTAACTCTGCACTGGCTCCATGTCATTCACCACTCCATCCTCCTCAAACCCAGTCCTCTCCAACCTCTTCTTCTTCTCCTCTTCCTCATCCTCCTCCTTCTTCTTCTTTTTCTCTGCCTTCCCTCCGTCTGAGCTCTTCCCAGCTTCTACTGCCACTTTCTTTTTCCCTCCCTTCTTCTCTTCCTCTCCGCTGCGCTGGGCGAGCTTCATGTGGGCCTCAGCCGGCGCCTTCTTACAGGTTTTGGCCTTCAGGACTTTTTCTCCCTCGCAGGCATTCTGCCTTTTCTTCAGCTTTCCTACCAGCTGCTTCCAGTACTGGCTGGACTTCACTCCATAGGCCTGACATAGGTCTGGTTTACCGGCATAACGGCACCAATACCTAGAGGACCAGCAGAAACAGGAAGTCAGGAAATACAATGCCCGATGTTTAGCCATTACTTCCTAGCCTTGTCTCACCTCTGCAGGTCTCCTTGTGCTTCAATGCTGCAATTCACCACCAGGTTCACCAGGCTTTCACCAGACGTCTGCCAGGTGCAGCGATGGCCCTCCTTGGTGGTCAGCTCTCCGGATCCGGGAACTGAGCGGTTTCTGGGTCTCTTGGCAGGTTGAGGTGACGGTGGAGGCTGGCGGGGTTTCTCAGGTTTTTCCTGGCCAGGCTGCCGTTTGCCCTCAGACAAGACTGAGAGGCAGACGAGCAGGAGGAAGAGGAAGCTGCATGGCAGGACACTCATGGTGGCTGGAGGGCAACGTTTGGTTATGAATAGAAACATGAAAATTTTAATGTTAATACATTCTCTGAAGATGCTACCTGTTTCTCATAAGTTAAGGATATCATGATCCATCACATGGTTGTTGACTGAGACCCCATTTTACCCTGTTGAAATTTCTCCATTTTCCAAAATAACATCAGGCACACATCATTGTTTTCAAAAAGGTTTCGTTTACATTAACCTGCATATACGCCCCCAAGAGCCATCATAACTACTCCAAGCCTGTGGGTGGCAGTGTAAGCCAATCAGAAGCCTCATCGACGCAGTCTGGCTCTTTGTGTTAGAAGTTGTTCCAAAGTTGCTGAACCTGGAGACCTAACATGTCTCTGCTCCTCTACATAGTAGAGGAGGAGCTGTATAAAATGCTAAAACGTAAAAAGTGCTTACACCAACAGAAATTCAAACTCTACCCGGAATGCTTCCATTACTAGACTACAGCCTACTCTGGCAGCTGTACTACACAAAAAAAGGTTGCACGAACTGATGCGCAGACTGCCGCAAACTCTGTTATTCTCTGTTTTTGTCAGTTCACATTCAAACATGAATACGGGGTTTTCCAAAATCTCCACTTTTGCCGGGGTTTTTAGAAAGAATCGTTTTCAGAGGTGAAAACTCTGGTAAATGGGTAAATGAATGGTACAGATGAAGGGACAGGTCTTCGGTTTTACAGATACCTGTGTATGTGTAAACAGGGTCTGAGTTGTTGGTCAGAAACTTGTTTTGAGTTTTTCACACGCAACCATCTCTAGGGTGTATAGAAAGTGGTTGGAAAAAGAAAATATCCAACAAGTGTCAGTTCTCTGTTAATGTCAGAGGTCAGAGGAGAATGTTCAGAATGGTTGGAGCTGATAGAAAGACAACAGGGACTCAAACCGAGGTCTGCAGAGGATCATCTCTAAATGAACAACAACCTTGACGATAGACTGAGGCAGCAGCAGAGCACACTGAGTGTCACTCCCATCAGCTATGAACAGCAAACTGAGACTATAATTTACACGGGCTCAGCAACACTGGACTATAGACGGTTGTAAAAACTCTGATGAGTCTCCATTTCTGGTGCCACATTCAGAGGGTGGGCCTTTCTAAAACGGGACAGACTACACAAGTTTCCCAATCTTAACAGATTATGAAAAGACTAGCAGTACACACTAACAGACTGACTTCAGCAGATGCTTGTATGACAACTTAAAGACTTGACACAAAGCTAACAACTGCGCCTGATGATTCTGACAGTTTAAAGGGTCAACAAACTCACCAGCTGGTGGCAGTAATACATCAATTTGTTGTTTTCCAACTGCCAACAAACTCAAAGATGAAGACGAAGTAAACAAACACAGAAGACAATTCATTCGCTGCTGCTGTTGTCTGCGTATCCCACCCTCTCTTTTTTATTGGCTGCTGGCACCACGTGTTTGCAGTTGGGTTGGTAATCAGTTCACACTACTTGACTGCATACAGATTTGGCAGGTTGGGTCTGTTCCTCTCACACACTAACAGATTTTTGTGCCAAGTACCCATGCTGACTGTCCCCAACTAGTCCAGATCCATGCACTAGACTTTGCCTAACAATCTTGTAGCGTGTCCTCAGCTTACATCACATTTCCTCTAGAAATACACGTTGTTCCAACCACATGTTCTTCAGAAGGACCTGATTACTTTACGACCAACAACACATCTTAAATGGAAAACACAATTGAACTTAAATTATCCCTCATAGCACCAATCAGTATGAGCATTAGCATCATAATATAACACCACTCCCAGCTGGCAGCTTCAACACCACACCATGTGATTTCAAATAATTATGTCCTGTTCAGCTCTGCTAATCTTCCTCTTCAGAATCCCAGAGGAGTAGAGTGTCAAAGAGCAGCACGACACAAGAGTGTCAAATGTTAGAAAGATGGACAATGGACACAGAGCTGGGACAGAGTCTCTGTCAGTAGCTTATTGAAACCAGCCAAGCGTCAAAAACACCCTCCCAAGTAGAGATCAAACCGGACATGTTGCTACCAACACACACTGAGGAGGGAGGGATTTCAGCTGTCACTCACGTTCACATTTCTCTGACGGGGAAAAAAACCACCTCTAGGTCTGCTGTTGTTTTTGTTTCTGTCTGCAGTCTACTTTTCAGTTTTGTGGGTTTAATCTGCATCTACGTAAACAAATTGTGTGTTATTAAAGTAAATGCATTCACATCCTCTGTGGCCTTGGGTCAGAGTATAAAACCTGGCTGCTGCATGTGATACAGTCATTATATGTGATTAGTCAGAGTGAAAGCCATTAACAATGTTTAATAAAACGGAAAATTAAATCACAAGTACATGGAGCTAGAGAACAGACTAAACAAACAAATTACTTTATATGAAGGTACTTCTGCACAATTCTTTTTTTATTTATTTATGTATTTGCAAAAAAATGTAAACATTTCTGCTAATCTGTATGGAACATGTACTGAAAAAACCCTGCACTAGATGAACTAAACTATTGTGAATTATAAATGCTGCAAACAAGCCTGGATTCTGAAGCAGTATTTGGTGTGCAGTTTGAGCCTAAAACAACCCCAGTAATATAAGAAAATAATTCAGGTATCCAATAGGAATCTTCCACTTACACCGTGGTTTGACATTCTGCATGCAATAACTACTTATGTTAAGCTATCCGTGTGTTATGTTGATGTTTTCTCACCTGCATCAACTTCCATTTTAAGTTACGTTGGTGTTATTAACTGTGTTTGTGGCAAAAACAAAACACTGGCGATGCATAGGATGACATTATCTGACAAGTTCATGTAAGTGAGTAGGCTGGGCATAGTGGCCAATGCAGAATGTCACCCATGAGTCTGGGCTTAGCAGTTTAACCAGTAATTGTTCATTCGCTGTTAGGTTTTATCGTCAAGTCTCATTTTCACTTTTTCACTCATGGTTAGGGTTTGGCACTAAAAACTACTGGTTAAGGTTAGGCATTAAAAACAGAGTTGGGGTTAGGTAAAGATTATGGTTTGTCTTCGAACACATATTTCAACTTATTTTAAATGGAAAACAGCACTATTCTGCTGATGGGATGTCAGTGTAAATCTGTGGAAACTAAAGTAGCGCAAAAATGATGGGAAATGCTAAAAATGTGTGGCAATAACATGTGAAATTGGTTATTCATACTTTATTTGGTTACCTATGACATGCATATCAATATGACTTGTACATTGGGGATTTTCTTTTCTTTTTCAACTGCCTAACTGAGCAGATATGTGACTGTACTTTCATATATTATTGCAGTCACAGAAGTTGATGTGTTGATGAACCCACTTCATATTCCACTACAAAGACCTCCCTACATGGTGAGTAGATAATTGTGAATAACTAAGACATGACACATTAGACATAGCCTATAAAAATGGAACATAGTTCTCTGGCTACATCTCTGGTGTTCAGGGGGGCGGGGACAACCCTAATGGTAGCCGAAAATGGCAACAATGGATAGGAACGTTTTGTTTGTTTGTTTGTTTGTTTTTATGATATTTACAGTATTTTACACTATTGTGCCAAACCATGATCTTTACCTAACCTCTAACCTCAACCACAAGTAAAAACAAAACTTAACCAATGAATGAAAATGAAACAGCTTGCAGTGTCATGGGATCAATGGCAAATCCCAAAACTGTACTGTACTGTTACTGTACAGTTACTGTTACTGTTACTACAGCTGTTTGGCCCCATTAAAGCTACATTAAAGACAACAATTACTTGCACCCTTCTGACCATAAAACCATCTTGCTTTCTCTGTTTGTGTTGTGTTCTTTAATCGATGGAGTGGTGGGTTATATATTCCACGTCCTCACAAAAAACACCACATTTGGTGCTACTGCATATGTACATATGATCATATATCCTGACAATATGTACATATACAGGTAGTAGTAATTGTTGTCTTTAATGCAGCTTTAATAGGTGTCAATATGTTTGCGAAAACATCCCTACTACATACTGCTGCTGTTTAATTATCAGGTCAAAGAGATTTTTCATTGTTTTCACATCAGCTATATAAGCAATCTTCATGTTAGAAATTGTGCATTGCAAAAAATCAATATCGCTTTTTCAAGAGCGGAAAAAACACAAAAAATATTTTAATATAAGATATAAATATAACATACAATGTATATACACTATAAAAATGTACTCAGAGGGAAAGAATTAAAGCCCGCACTGCTGTCTATTGCGTCCCAAAAAAAGTGGGATCAACACCAGAGACAATTTGGTGTCTAGCTGAACCAAAAGTGACCTGATGTTCTTTTAAGACCCCCTCAGTTCTGTTTTTTTAGGAGGTCCATGGTAAATGTCAGCACAAAGGGTCATGAAAAACATTCACAGTACAGTACGGTGTAGCTCAACAAATTCACACAAAACACAAGACATTTTAAATGTAGGTCTAACATTTTCAGGTATATATATATATAAAGTCACATTTCCTCTGCAGTTACCCAATCATGAAAAACAAAGACACGCAGCACCAAAACAAACATAATCCTCCTTTCTAAAGCTCCCATGGCCCCCCTCCATTCATCCATCCTCACCTCCCCTCAATAAAACATGACAAAATACATTTTTTTCCTAGTTAGTTCGCTCTAACAACTAACTAGTGGAAAATCAGAGTAGGTTAGTGTTGTTGTTTAGTGTTAGCAGAGGCCCTGGTGTTCTTACCATGTGACGCTCCTCAGTTCGAACTCGCTGTGAGAATGTGGGGGCCACAAACACTCAGATAAAAGAGGGGAAAAGACATGGATAAAGGAGGAGGAGGAGAAGGAGGAGGAGGAAGAGGGAGGGTTTGGGGGAATTGAGAGGCACTATACGAAAAACTGCCCATCCAAAAGCAAAACAAAAACCAAACCCCTCCCACTTTTACCCCCCTCCGTACATGCGTGCGTGCATGTGAGAGCAGGACAATGGACACACTTGCCAAGCGTTCTCACTCTGACGACACTTTGAGTGTCATCTTCCAAACAAAAAGCTCCTTTGTTCATCGCTGGAAACATCAGCTGCAGAGCTCCAATTGGCTATAAGGATTTTATTTTATTATAAACTATAAACAATAGGCAGTGCAATTTGTTTTACTTAGGGGAATCTAAATAAAAATTAATTTCATTTAATTTAATTAATAGAATCAGAACATTGGACACATTTTCTGATACAAATAGTTTTATAAATAATACTTTGAACAAAGTAGCTTAAGTTTCACACAGCAAAAATGAGGCTCATCACATCATACTGCAAACACGCAGCCTAATGGGACTCCAAGCAACATTCAAAGAGCTCCAAAACAGGTGAAAAAACATCATATTACAAAAACATTGTTTTTTTTCTCTCTCATGTTTAGTGTTAAAAATGTCTTAAACCTTTGTACATCAGTGAAGGTAAATGCCACTTCCACCATGTTTCCTCTCCTGCTTCCATTGTCAGTTGGATGTACTTATTCTAGGGACCAGTATATCCAATAAACAATAATAATACATTTCAGACGTTTTGGAGAACTTGTTGCTATGCCTTAGTCAGGGTTGAAGAAGCCTCAAACATCAGACACTAAACATTAAACATAAAATGTTTAACGTTTTCCTAACCCAGAGGTTGCTGCTCAGGCAAAACATTCCTGTCTGCTATTGTAATTTTCTGTGAAGATAAGTTTAGTTTCCTTTGAGAAACAATTGGTTATGCATTTATCAATTTCATTTTCCAGCTACCAGGGTGACTAACCTGAACCCTCAAGTACACCTTTGGGGTACACAGGGGATGTTTCTAAGCCAGAAATGATTTTTTCTAGTGATGATGGGCTGTCTTCTCATACAACATACAACACACATAATCTGGGTCTGAAAGTATCAAAAAGACTTCACTGGAAGACATTTTGTTGCAGGTACAGAGGCCCTGAGCTTGTGGTAGTCACTCAAGTTTAGGTGGAAATCATGTTATATAAGGGCCAAGAGTTGTAGCAATGGAAACCAAGACTTAAATAATGATTTGTTCTTATTACAAAATCTAAACTTTCTAAACTTTAATCCAAAACATTGAATTCTATGGCTGGGTAGGGTTGGGTTCTCAACGCCCCACCGTGCTTGACATATGTATGAGGTGTTTCTGCTGAAATGCTGTGTTTGGTTTCCAGCAGACATGGTGGTGAACATTAAGACCAAACACCTCCACTGTGGTCTCATGTGTCCATAGGACATTGTTCCACCAGTGTTGTTCTTTGTTCAGATGCAGTTCAGTGAACCTCAGTCCTGCTTCCATGTGCTTTTTAGACAGAAGAGTCTTTCTCCTGGTAACCCTTCAAACAACCTGTGCTTGTTCAGTCTTCTTCTAACTGTGCTGTCATAGATCTGACATGTAGCTCTTTTTTGTATTTTTGTATTTCTCTGATCTTGGAGTGAATTAGCTAGGACGTCCACTCCTGTGAAGACTGACAGCTGTCTTGAATGTTTCCACTTGTGAATAATCTTTCTCACTGTAGAACATTGAACAATTTATTCTCTTTTTGTGCTTTGGCTGTTTCTTCATTAAAACGATTATTTGACAATATGAAATATTATAATATAAAATAATATAAAAAATGTGCAGCAAGGCATTCAGAACCAGCCACCTTTAATGCCCAAAACTGCAGTGATTTTGCAAAAAAATATGGCCAAATATGTGGTAAGCTATTATTTTGATACATTTCAAAAATAATCTATTGTGCATGATAACGTAAAGAAACGTAAAGTCAAAGTTTTCCTTTCTTCTTTCCGACCATGCTCTCTCTCTCTCTCTCTGTCACTGTCTTCATGACAGTAAGTAACGGGGCCCTCAGAGAGAGGGGCATGAATGGGGAGAATCTTCTCTCTCCTCCAGGACAAAGACTGGTACAGAAATCTGGGTCACAGCTTAACCCCCCGCCGACACCCTCTCATCGGCACCCAGCTCCTTCTCATTCAGATCAGGGGCTGCTGGAGCTCAGAGTACGGCATTTTTTTTCTTCCCGTGAACGGTGCCAAAATCTGTTTGGCTGGGGAAGGATGCACCGAAAAAACAAGTCAGCCTCAGTAAACATGTCGTTCTGCCCAGTCCAGGCAAATCAGGAACAAATATGTCACCTTATTTTCAGCTGTAAGTGCTTATTGAGCTGAGCGGCACCACTCTGATCATCCTTTGTGATGTGAGGAGGATGGAGATGTCTTTTGATTCTCTTAGTTTTTCATTTATAAAGCTTAGTAGAAAGATTAGTACATTAAAGCCATGTAAAATGATCTGTTTTGCAGAAAACATATTCTATTATATTGCATTTAAAGCAGCCCTAATTGATCACTAAAGAGACTGAACTACTCTACTGCCATGCACACCATGAAATGCTGGGATGCAGCCTCCTTAGCCTTAGCCTGTGGAAAAGGATTAGACTGTGGTAGTCTGCAACACTAAGCCTGTCACGACATGTTACCGGCTATTTTTTGCTAGTGCTACCAATTAAAGCCAAGTTAGTTGTGCTCAAATGGGTTAGCTCATTGTGGCATATAAGCTTAACTCAAGTTCAGTAAGCTAATGTTAATCAAACCAATTAAACCAAACACAAAATAGAGACCTTGATGCATTAGCCCAAGTTAAAAAGCTACATCAACCTAGTAATGTAAATAGCTTATTTTAATTTAAACAGTAACAATTAGGGGTGGGACGGTTCAGCAAAAAAATCTGAACCGTTCGGTACACGTGTTCGGTTCTGGACATGCGCATCAAGTAATACAGGGAGGCGTTTTTACCACAGCATGGAGACGAGTGTTGCCAACTTGGCAGTCAGCTACTGTCCTCGACAAGCAGCGGCCGTGAGCTCCTCCCTCGCATCAACGCATTCACAGCCGGTCAGTCTCTGTAGCTTCACGCAGCAGGTTCAGCTGCAGGCAGAGCAGAGACCCACAGCACTCCGTCCAACCGAAGGTCCCGTCAATGCTTACAGAGCGGGATGTAAATAATATATTTCAATGGCAAATATAAAATAAAAACATGAACATCAGTAATGTTAGCTTAACCTAGCGTAGTCACAGAGTTCAGTCTATCCAACTAGAATGTAATGAGCAACGGTGGACAAAGCAACACACGCTCTCTGTCCGACGGTGTGTGTCTGTGTGTGTGTCTGTGCATGTGCCTGTGTGTGTACACACATCGGGCCTCTGTGCGAAGACAGAAATGACGTGCTGCCGTGCAAATAAGATAAATAACATGAGCTGTTCAGTTTGTTTAATAAAGGAACAAGGTGTAGACCTGTTCTATAGGAAAGGTTCTTAAATGGCTTCTGTTATGATCTGGTGCTATATAGAAATTAAAAAGAAAAATTGACTTGACCTGATATAATGATGGAAACACTGACCTGATTCTTAAATATGTTGAATGTTGGATAAACAGGCTGTGTATTTTATGCTCATCTGGTATTTCCAGAGTGTTAAAAGTAGAAAAATCCTCAACAATGTGAACCGAACCGAAAACCGTGACCTCAGAACCGTGATACGAACCGAACCGTGGATTTAGGGAAACCGTTCCACCCCTAGACCTCCAGACCACCTTGTGGTGTACCTTAACGAGCAGGAAGCTGAGTCACTGTCCATTGCTGCTGTGCTCATTTATGTTGACCCATAAAACTACCTTTCCATCTGAAGTTGCAGATAGACCATGCCAGGAGCCAGCTGCACCAAATCAGGGTGGCCTGGGCCAAAAGAGAAAGCCGAGAATGTTATTACTGCAGGAAATCTGGTCACATCATCGCAAATTGTCAAATTCTGCAGAGTAGAACTCAGCAAGATGTGCTAGCGCCCCAACGCCAACAGGTGTTGGAGCAGTGGAAGTTAAGATGTCAGACGCAGCGGATGATAAGAGCCTTTCATTTTTGACGCTTAGTGTTGTTAACCGGTTGAGTTCTGGATGGTGCAGATATTGTGGGACACCAGGGGCTCTCAATCGGTGATCCTAGCTTCTGTGGCTAGCTCTGTACTGCGGGGGATTGAAATGGGACTTGTGCCAAGGCCAGTTTATCGAGTACATATCCAATCTGATTTAATCACTAGTTTCTTCCCTGTTGCAGTGTGCTGTGAACTGCCAATTGATAGGATTACACTTGTTATGGGAAATGATATTGCGGGTGGGAGAGTGTTTCCTGCATTAGAAGTGGTAAAGTCACCACAGAGTGGGGTAAAGAGTGTTCGCCTGACTCCAATGTTTACCCAGCTTTTCCAGTTACATGGCCTTCTGAGGTCCGTGACTCAGCAGAAAGGTGTGTTGCGTTGAGAAACGTTGAGAAGCTGGAACGCACCAGCAGCCCTGATGGTTGTGTGGAGGGGAGGGTTCGTTAGTTAAACGTAAAGACTTAGCTGCTGCTCAAAAGTCTGATCCCACACTTGCCAATGGTTTTAAGGATGAAGTGAGTGTGAGGCAGCCAGATTAATGGGAGTGGAGTATTTTATCAACAATGATGTGTTGAAGCGTAAATGGTCTGCGGCTACAGCTATAGATGGAGAGGTGACTGCTGGTTGTTGTCCCCTCTGTCTACCATCAGCAGGTCTTATCAGTAGCACATAAAAGTCAGTGGGCAGGGCATCTAGAGATAACAAAAACATATTAGCTCTTGCTTCGCCACTTTTCTGGCCTGGTATGAAGTCTGATGTCACTAGAAACTGATGTCACTAGAAAGTCGGTCCTGTCACACATGTCAAGTTGTTGGCAAGACAAACCAGCTTACTCTGCCAGCTCCTTTGTGCCCTATCACCTGTAATGGGAGAGCTATTTGAGCTCATTGTCAAAGATAAAAATATCACAGCTAAATCCATGGTAAAGGGTTTGGGCAGCCTCGAGAGATACAATTTCATTAGGGAACAGATTTCACATGCAGGGTTAAACTGTTGGCTGTGAACCATGTGAAATCCAGTGCATACCACCCAGAGTCACTGGGCGCAATAGAAACCTAGCAGCAGACACTAAAATCCATGCTGCAAAAATATTGTTGGAAACTGAGAAAACCTGGAAGGAGATTTTTTGTTTTTGTTTGCAGCCAGGGAAACTGCTTAGGAATCCTTAGGATTTAGGACCTGCTTAAGTTGCTGCAGGACAGGTTCCTGTCAACAAGGCTCACTTCTGAAAGAAGTGTTTCAAATTTTGCCAGTTTTCCATGAGTGCCTGCATCATGCCAATGCCATTGCACAGAAAAATCTGTCAACAGTGGTAATGAAGCATTGGTACGACCACTCTACTGTCCCTCGCAGGTTCAAAAAGGGGGACAAGGTTGTTACTGCCTGTGTCCAGCTTGGCACTTACAGCCAAATTTTCCAGCCCGTATGAGATTTCCGAACGTATTAGTGACCTGAGAGGAAGCGAAAGAGACGCATGTGTAAAAATGTTGAAACAGCATTCGTCACGTGGTGAGCCAACACTGAAACTAACGGGGGTTGCTGCCTGTCAAAAGCAGCTCCGCTTTGCTGGCACTGGGTAGAAATAGAGTGCCTAGAGTGTTATGTCCACTGGGGTGTCCGTTTTTGGTTTGTCTTGTGCTTTGTTTCAGACACAGTCAGACCCAGTACCCAATCAACAGGGACCTTCTCCTGATCAGCTGTTGAGGGTATAAGGGTACGCTTCCTCCACTCTTTACTCTCTCTCAGCCAGCAGGAGCAGAGCCACACCACACCACGGATTGAATACAGCTTGGCTGGCCCACTCTGAAATGCTGAAGGTGTTCCCGTCCCGTCCGTTTGACTGTATTATACTACCTCCACCATGTTTAACAGATGGGATAGTTTCATATACTGGCATACTGTTCTTTCTCCCAACATTAGGCTTCTCATCAAAGCCAAATACGTTTATTCTGCTTTCATCTGACCACAAAAAAATATTTTCCCAGCAGCCCTTTAATTTGTCTTTAGCAAACTGCAGCTAAGTTTTGGTTTTCTAACCCTTTCCAGCCTGATGCAGCAACAGGTAAGGAGGTCCTCAGAAATGTCCTTTATTATGCCATCATACACTTACAAAGTCAAATAAACTGTTAGATATGCTGACGATATGTGATATTGAATCATCTTCCTGAATAAATAAATGATGAGTAAAATATTACTGCTTTGCATGTTTGTTTGAGTTCTTAAGCACAAATTCATATTTCATTATGATGGCCAAAGCACAAAACCTATCTGAAAAATTTATTTCTTGAGAAAAAGTACAAAAAAAAGCTCCAAATGTCATTGTTCCCAAAATTGTGAGCCTATGAATTTTAAAACAGGTAAACAGTTTTGTCTCCCTAGCGACAGTTCAATGTGTTCACTCTAACTGTGACTGTTGCTTGGTGCATGAACACAAAATGAGCTGCAGATTATGCGTAATTTCACATCATGACAAAGCTATAGCTCCTCTACAGGATAGACAAAGTGGAAGCACAGCACAAAATGACTGGTCTTGCCCTGGAGTCAATGTGTGTATCATTTGTGTGTCCTTTCCAATCACACTCATTGCAGAACAAAGCGGCAACCGCGCCTCTGTTGCCTCCTACTGGTTGTTTCTATAAACTAAAACAATTAACTGCTGATTAAAAAGAAGCACTTCAGCTGTAAATACTGTTTGTTACAAAATATGTCTCCAACTAGATGGAAAACATAAGTACCTTTAGTGTCACCATTTGTCTCCTGCTCTTCACAGTGTGTGTGTGAGGAGAAAGTGGTGATTACTCGGAGTCCTTGACAGCAAACAGAGGCGTCTACTTACTGGGTTTGAAAAGTCATTGAGAGGCGGCCGCAATCAGCACTCCATCGTCGCCATCACCTCCTCTGCCGTGATTGCTGCTGTGATTATGACACCAAACCATGACCCCTAGTGTGTGTGTGTGTGTGTGTGTGCATGTGTTTTAAGTAGATTGAAGGGCAATAGACATCAGCTGCAATAGGGATGAATTAAGACGGCAGAAGAGCTGTCTGTCATTGAAAATCCATTTCAGAGCACTGTTGGCATGTTGCAACTAATAATGATGTAAAGCTCTGCAGAGATGGAGTGGAATCCTTTTGTCCTCCTGTTCTGGCTTTTATTTGCATCAAAAGCGCATATGTATGAATTATAAACTGCATATGTGCAGTGATGAAACTTCAGCGTATTAAATGCACATATGAAAACATTTAGATGTGCTTATATTTTCATACTCATAAGTCATATTATTGTAAGGATAACATTCAGGAGGAATTTCCTGATTCTAACATCAACTTTGAGGACAAAATGTTCTGCCTAATATATCCCACCCTGTGACAGCTGCCATGGTAACCAGATAATCAGTGTTATTCACTTCACCTGTCAGTGCGCAGAAGGTTATTGCTTTATATCAAGTTTTGATTTGACATGATAAACATCTATTCTGACCATTCAGGTTTATGCACATTACGTATTAGAAATATACTTTGATAAAATGATATTTTATTTATTGTTTGATAACAAAAATCATCTGATCACAGTGGCTCATAGTGTTAAGTAAATATAACTTAAGATGAACAAGAACATATCACTTTTTTCACTGTGCCATTATTTATTTTGTAAAAATAAAGCCAAAAAATCAGTAGATGTACAATTCTCAGAACATGCCAGTCACATGCATGCTGTTGTAAAATGTTTACTCAGATCTTTGTAACTGACTGAAAAATGTATGTTTTTAATGCATTAAAAAAATAATGACACTGATGTGACACAGAAGAGCAAGAAGACAAAGCTCATGACCATCAAAATATGCAATGATGACAAATGCAACTCTGAATATTAACAGTGTGTGTCTATATTTTTGAAGAAAAAAAATGTCACATTTGGTCTACAATACATTCAGTTGATACAACACATTGTTGCATTTATGCTAAAGAAACGATGTATTGCAAAACATGTGACATAATGCTACATTTATGCAAATGAAATCATAAGATTGTATTGCCTGAGGTCATCCAATCAAGGTTTCCAAATATCTGGAAGGCCACACTGCAGACTCAGGAATCACTCAGGAATCTGTGGTCAAGTCCCACTGACACTGCAAAGTGTTTGGATTTTACCTGTGGGTAGGCTTCATTTTTGAACTTACCTTTTGTAAAGGGACTTAGGTATGATGGTTAAGGTTAGGGCAAGGGACTAGAGAATTCATTATGTCAATACGTGTCCTCACAAAGATAGCTACAAGGTTTTGTGTGTGTGTGTATGTGTGCTTTGTTGGTTTATGAAACAAAATGCAAATACAAATAAATAAATGCGTCCAGAAGTGACTCTGTTACCTTGAATGTAATAGACACAGAAAAACCACCTCCCATGTTTTTTGGGTTTTTTTGTTTTGCTAAATGTAGTCTTATAGATGTGGATTTTCTCTTTTTTTCTGACTTCCTGGCTGATTTCCAGATCATTAAGTTGAAAGATTGCTGCTAAAAACTAAAGGCATAACCGTTATTCACTTGAATCTGAACAAGCTCATTTAAAGCCATAAGAAAAGGCTTCTAAAATGCAACCAAAACCTACCACACTCTGCATGTCTGTCACAGAAACACTCAGGCTGGATCTGTAGAAGACACCTGTGAGGGTCAGAGTGTTGTCCCCTCTGGGGCCACTGGGTGCCTCTCCACTCTGTTTCAACTCCTGTACTGACAGAAGATGAAAGCAAAGTTGTTCTGTAAGAGGGACTGGATGCAAGCACATCAGGGAGGAAACACAGAACCTCCCTTTCAGCAATTTCTGAGAAGCTTCTGTGGTGTCGTCTCCAGAATCCTCACTGTCAGGTGTTATTACTGCAAACTCACTCTGCTGTTACCTGCATTACAGTCAGGCTTTGATGTTTGACCTCCTGTCTGTATAAAAATAGCTCAGAATGAATTGTAGCTCAATGATATTGTTTTTGCTTGCATATGATTTTATCTGGCTGCAGTTTATTCAAATAGACAGAAATGTAATATTTGTCCTTGAATTTAAGCCTCTAATGAAACGTATTGAGAATGTATTGTGCTCCTCTTATTTACACTGCTTTCACGCTAATTCCCTGTTAATGACTTGAATATTTCTTTCAACTAATCCGACATCAGTGAGGGTGGGGTGGTGATGTACACTATCCAGTTGCAACCTTAAACGTAGATACTTTTCAAACTCCGCAAGAGTCCCTCATGCTTCCCTGTAGGACTGAATTGGACCCACAACATGTTTTTATACACACAGACATAAAGGACTGGATGAACTCCAGTGTTTTACTGTTAAACTCAGACAAAACTGAGGTCATTGTTTTTGGCCCCAAATATGTCAGAACTACACTCAACAAAAATATAAACGCAACACTTTTGTTTTTGCTCCCATGTTTCATGAGATGGACTTGAAGATCTAAACTTCATTCCAGATACACAATATTACCATTCCTCTCAAACATTGTTCACAAATCTGTCTAAATGTGTGATAGTGAGCACTTCTGCTTTGCTGAGATAATCCATCCCACCTCACAGGTGTGCCACATCAAGATGCTGATCTGACATCATGATTAGTGCACAGGTGTACCTTAAACTGCCCACAATAAAAGGCCACCCTGAAATGTGCATTTTGTTTCTGCTTTATTGGCGGTCTGGGGACTCAGAACCAGTCAGTATCTGGTGTGACCACCATTTGCCTCATGCAGTGCAACACATCTTCTTCGCATAGAGTTTATCAGATTGTCTATTGTGGCCTGTGGAATGTTGGTCCACTCCTCTTCAATGGCTGTGCGAAGTTGCTGGATATTAGTGGGAACTGGTGCACGCTGTCGTATACGCCGGTCAAGCACATCCCAAACATGTTCAATGGGTGACATGTCCGGTGAGTATGCTGGCCATGCAAGAACTGGGACATTTTCAGCTTCCAAGAATTGTGTACAGATCCTTGCAACATGGGGCCGTGCATTATCTTGCTGAAACATGAGGTGATGTTCATGGATGTATGGCACAACAATGGGCCTCAGGATCTCGTCACGGTATCTCTGTGCATTCAAAATGCCATCAATAAAATGCACCTGTGTTCTTCGTCCATAACAGATGCCTGCCCATACCATGACCCCACCACCACCATGGGCCACTCGATCCACAACATTGACATCAGCAAAGCGCTCACCCACACGACGCCACACACGCTGTCTGCCATCTGCCCTGAACAATGTAAACCGAGATTCATCCGTGAAGAGAACACCTCTCCAACGTGCTAGACGCCATCGAATGTGAGCATTTGCCCACTCAAGTCTGTTACGGCGACGATCTGGAGTCAGGTTAAGACCCCGATGAGGACGACGAGCATGCAGTTGAGCTTCCCTGAGACGGTTTCTGACAGTTTGTGCAGAAATTGTTTGGTTATGCAAACCAATTGTTTCAGCAGCTGTCTGAGTGGCTGGTCTCAGACGATCTCGGAGGTGAACCTGCTGGATGTGGAGGTCCTGGGCTGGTGTGGTTACTCGTGGTCTGCGGTTGTGAGGCCGGTTGGATGTACTGCCATATTCTCTGAAACGCCTTTGGAGACGGCTTATGGTGGAGAAATGAACATTCAATGCACGAGCAACAGATCTGGTTGACATTCCTGCTGTCAGCATGCCAATTGCACGCTCCCTCAATGCTTGTGGCATCTGTGGCATTTTGCTGTGAGACAAAACTGCACATTTCAGGGTGGCCTTTTATTGTGGGCAGTTTGAGGTACACCTGTGCACTAATCATGATGTCAGATCAGCATCTTGATGTGGCACACCTGTGAGGTGGGATGGATTATCTCAGCAAAGCAGAAGTGCTCACTATCACACATTTAGACAGATTTGTGAACAATGTTTGAGAGGAATGGTAATATTGTGTATCTGGAATGAAGTTTAGATCTTCAAGTCCATCTCATGAAACATGGGAGCAAAAACAAAAGTGTTGCGTTTATATTTTTGTTGAGTGTAGATTATCTGATAACATTCTCTCTGGATGGCATTACTTTGGCCTCCAGTACGACTGTGAGGAACCTCTGAGTTATCTTTGATCAGGACATGTCGTTTATCCCTCATATTAAGAGGACCCTTACACCACCTTCTTTCACCTCCGTAATATTGTTAAGATCAGCAGCATCCTCTCTTTTAGAGTGATGCTGAAAAACCTGTCAATGCTTTTGTTACTTCTAGGCTGAACTACTACAACTCACTATTGTCAGGATGTCCACATTACTCCATTAACAGCCTGCAGCAGAACACAGCAGCTAGAGTTCAGCCAAAGGGATCATATCCCCCATCTTGGCTTCTCTTCACTGCCTTCCGGTAAAATCCAGAATAGACCATATACTAATAACGACATTCAAGGGGGGCATAGTCATTAGGGGACAGAGCAAAGTAAATGTTTGTGTCATCAGTATAGCTATGATAGCAGATTAAGTTGTTGTGATAAATTGTCCAACTGGGAGCATATACTGGCTGAAAAGTAATTGTCCAAAGATTGACCCCTGGGAGACACCTCTGCTTATAGACGTTTCTGTTGAAGAACAGTTGCCCATGGCAACAAAGAAACTCCTTTGTTATAAGTATGATTTAACCACTTGATACCTATAGCAGTGAATCCAACCTGACGCTAATGTCGATGTAATAATATGTTGTGATCCACAGTGTCAAAAGCCACGCTGAGGTCCAATAACACCAGGAGAGATAAGATGTATGTTGTGTTCAACTGAGATTTAGACAAATCCAGTATCTACTGTCAACACCTGCTCATGTTATTTTCCATGTAGTAAAATTAAGTTGAACAACATGTCAGCTAGAAAACATATAAATACATCGTTTTTCAGCACAACAATTACAACAACCTCTCGTGTTTGTTCTCTGTAATGTATGATGTTTGTGCATGTTTGTTCCTCTCTCTCTCCTTCATCCTCTCTGTCCTGTCTCCCTCTTCTTCTCCTCCTCTACCCGGCCGAGTCAGCAGGAAGGTTTTTCCTTATGAGTCGGGTCCTGTTCAAGGTTTCCTCCTGTTAAAAGGGAGTTATTCATGCCACTGTTGCTTTTAAGGGGGTTCAGGCTCTGGGTCTCTGTGAAGCGTTTTGAGACATGCTGATTGTAAAATGAGCTATACAAATAGTCATTACTAGTATAAAAACAATACACATGTTTGTGTACATATTTGTATGCATGTATATGCCATATAATAATAATGACTGTATTTCTAACTATACTTATATCTTTATTTTTTATTTCTTCTTCGTCCTATACAGATTTAACAGTCAGGCACACTTACACAACATAACACCAGATTTGCTTCAAATCAGTTTAGAATATTGCTGCCACTGACTTGACTTACTTTCAGATTATACATGTTATTATATTATACATGAAGTCTGTTTTTGAATGCAGTAATAGTACCAGATTCCAATGTCAAATGCTATTGTTTCCCATCCACTAGTGTGCTATTAGAGATGATCAGGTGTGCCTGTGGAAAGTTATCCAATTTCACTTTGAGAGTCACCAGTCATGACAGTCTTTCCAAAACTAAATCTGAAACAGTTCAATATTCAAGTTCTGGCAGTGTCTTTGAAGCTTGGATTGCACAGTTAGTCAGCCTTTACCCTTACCCTTAAAGTAACTAACTATCCTGGTGAACTTGTCCTGGTATTAGAGCATCGCTCTCCAGCCCTGCAGCTGATGTGAAAGGTGTGATCGTTTCCAAGGAAATCTCCGGGTCATCCTCGAACTGGACGGTGGCTGGAAGCAGCAGCAATCTGTTGTCACTTGGAGATTCGTTGGAGATGATGGACTCCTCATCAAACCTGGCACTCATGTCCTCCAAATGATCGGATCCCATCTTAATGTTACGAGGGTGTTGCTGTGGCTGAGCAGGGACCAATGCCTCTTTGTGGAGTGTTGTGTCATGGTGGTAAGAGACCAGCTCATTGCTGAAGTTCACAGCTTCCACTGTGTTGCTGGAGCAGATTCGATTGCAACCGAGAATGGTTGTAAAAGCCCGGCGGAAGTCTGCATTGAATGCGTATATGACCGGGTTGAGGGAGGAGTTCGCCCAGCCAAACCAGACGAAAACAGTGAAGGTAGTGTCGCTGACACACGGCGGATCACAGAAGGGGACAGTGCAGTTGAGGACGAAGAATGGCAGCCAGCAAAACACAAAGACCCCCATAATGATTGAGAGAGTCTTCAGGACTTTGGTTTCCTTTTTGAACGATGACTTCAGCGAGGCCTCATCATTGGGCCGATGCTGCTGGTGGTTCCTGTTTACACCATGGCCTTGGTTCTGCGCCTGCTCTGCTGCACGTTCCAAAGATGTGATCCGACGGATTTGTGTCTGAGCGATCCGGTAGATCCGGGTGTAGGTGGCAATCATGATCACCACTGGGATGTAGAAGCTGATGAAGGAGGAGGAGATCGCGTAGGTTTTGTTCAGATTGGCGACACAGCTCTTGGTCACGGCGCTACTTTCGTTGAGGTTTGTGGAGTTTGTAAAGTTCCTGCTAGTGGCAGCTACTATTCCCACCACCTCCTCAATCAGCTCCCTCTCCTCTTCATCAGCCCGGTGCCAGTTCAGCTGCACCGGGATGAAGGAGATAAGAATTGACAGCATCCATGCCACCCCAATCATGACAAACGCCACACGGTGAGTCATTTTTCGTTCATACTTGAAGGGGCTGGCGATGGCCCAGTATCGGTCCACACTGATGATACATAGATTAAGGATGGACGCTGTTGAGCACATGATGTCAAATGCAATCCATACGTCACAAAAACGTCCAAACAACCACGAGTCTGTCACCTCTGTGATGGCCTCCCACGGCATCACCAGCACGGCCACAAAAAGGTCAGACACAGCGAGCGAGATGACGAAGAAGTTGGTGACTTTGGAGCGCAGGTGACGGAACTTTATCACAGCGGCGCACACCAGCGTGTTCCCGAGCAGCGTGGACACGATGAGCAGGAAGAGGACGCAGCCGAGGAGGACGCGGAGTCCGCCTCTGCCTCCACCGCTCCCGACGCCCTCCTCCTCCTCTTCCTCCTCGCTGCCTGTCCCATCCAGCTCCGACAGCACTTGGGTGAAATTAATCGTATAGTTTTCCATTTTGAGGTCTCAATAGGATATCCGCACAGCTTTTTCTAGCACCATGTGCTAGTGTCTGAATGAAGAATACAGAAAAAAGAAAGTGTATCTGGATCTAAATAAGAAAAAACTCCCTCTCTTCTGGATGCGTCTTCTTTGTACTTGATGCCTCTTCTGGACGCACAAATCAAGCGCAGAAAAGACTCTCTGTGAATATCCAGAAACACTCCATGAAACAATAAATGCTTATTAATAAATCCCACAGAAGTTCCTAGTCTCCAGAAGGTGGTCTCTGCACCGGTCCTCTGTCCCGGAGTGACTCATAGTGGGCTCACCTCTCTCTGTGACGCGCTCACACGCACAGTCAGGTGGAAGACACAGCGCGCGGGGCTTGTTCTATCCTCACTGCAGGTAATAGATTACTGTCCTCCATTCTGTGTGGAGGCACCCTACATACAATCTATGTATGTTATGTTATGAATATGTGTGTTGGTGTGACCTCAGTCTGGATTTTTTATTTTTACTTGCTTCACTCACTTGCTGTGTGACCATTTTTATTCAGCTTCTATTTATATTTCATACAACACTGCTTTAAGATACAGAAACATACATGGATAAAAGGTCTCAATAATAATAATAATGTGACATAAATAGATGTAGATATAAACATGCATATGATGAGAATAGAAAACAATAGTAATGAGGACATAAAAGGTGTAATAAACCGAAATGATGTGCACAGTTCCAGAGTTGGACCATAATGTCTGTGACAGTCATACAGGTGACACAATTGTATTATTATTCATTTAAAAAGAATACATTTATTTATTTAATTTGTCACTTAATCAGTGTCATATGTAAAACAACAGAAAAGCCTTTAGAGCCCAAAGTGATGCCTCTAGATTGATAGAAAAACAACAAGACATTCAGTTTAACACTGAATATTCAAGCACTGAACAGACATAGAGTACAGCACTGTGCACCAGACAAAGCCTGATTTAAACTGTATGTAGTGCGTTCACACTTAAGCACCATAGGCAGTTTAGTAGAATACAACCTGCTGATCTGATCAGTTCTGTCCCAGTCTGTCCATCATGCAACCTTTATGTATGTAAACGTTACATTTATAGGAGCAAACAGCATGTGATTGAGTCTTCATTAGGATGCCCTCTGCTGGTTGGAGCAGGTTAACTGACTGTCCAAAGATTTAAATACTTTAGATACAAGCAGATATTTTACAACCACAAGATGGCACCACATATCTGTGGCAAGAAGTAATACTGTGTTGGAAGCCAGTGGTCTTTGAATGCAACACAAAAAAGTTGTTCTATTTTTTTAATCTTCCTTTTGAAAGGAAATTGTTTTCTGAGTCTGTATGTGGAATAATTAGCAGTTGTTTTATGAGGTGGCATGTAATCGTTTTAACATCATGCATAGCCTGACTTTCTTCAGGAGGAGAAGTATTTCTGCAAATTCCTGTCAAAGCATTCATTTTTATTATGTGATTGTTATATTAACACATTGCACTGATGAGTCATTTAGCATGGAGACACTAAATGTTATCTCATGCAGACGCTGTTGGGGACCTAGACAGAAATTCACAGGATTCACAGGACCCCTCCAACGACCGTCCATCACATTACTATGATTAATCTGAAATGAACAAAAACATACTCAACAAACCAACTCAAGTCCTGTGAATAAATGGCCAAGAAAATGGTGGAGAAGCTTGTTAGATGGGTAAAGTTTGCCTGGTGTTTCTTATAAACTTTGTGAATGGGTGTTTTTTTGCAACATAACAAAGATACAAAGTGAAAACACAAGTATGGGGAAATAATAGAAAAGTCAAATAAAACATAAAGCCTAGTCTGTCCTGAGTGTTCTCTTGTCTTATTAATGGGATTCAAAGTGCCAGAAGTGAAAGTTGAAGCTCCTCCTATGGGATGAAATTATGGATCCTGCCCTGAGGCCTTCACTTTCATCACCTGTACAAGTATGTACACTGTGTGAACACACCTGACTGTTGTGCTTCTCTTTCTGTTGTTTTTAATTCTCTCATTCTTAGTGGTTGCTAATGTACACTTTGGGCTTTTTTTTTTAAATTTGCTCTATGATTATACGATTGTGTGTTACCGTGCACTTTGCCATGAGGTTAAGGCAAAGTCATCTCTGACGCAGGAAGGCTGATGGAGCTGGAGCGCCGCCCGTCTCCTCCTCACCTGTAATTATGCCCGGTGGCAGATCTGGCGGCGGTTGGAGGATGAGGTGAAGAGTTGAAATTCTAATCACTGTTTTGGTTGGTGAAGTGTTGAGGGGCGGAGACGGATACTTGTTCAGCGTGCATACATGTTGTTCTCTTTGTGTGTGTGTGTTCATGTGCCATTTTGTGTATGCTTTCTGTTTATAAACAACTATTTCCTCTTTGCCCTGCTGCATATTTGACTAAAGAAATGTCTGTAGTTCCAGCCAGCGTCAATCACAGGCCTGTATGTGTGGCTGCATGTCTGCTGTATGCGGTGCAGTTGAACTTGCATGAACCCGTAGGTCGTGCAGTGAACCCAGCGGTGCAGCTCCATCTAAAGGTGAGCCCTCTGCCTGTCGCTAACATAAACAGAGCAAGCTAACAGGGTGCGGCTCACGTGTAAGCTCGTCTGGATAATTAAAAA
Organism: Parambassis ranga; assembly: GCF_900634625.1. Taxonomy (NCBI): domain Eukaryota; kingdom Metazoa; phylum Chordata; class Actinopteri; family Ambassidae; genus Parambassis; species Parambassis ranga. The sequence continues at coordinate 1,084,735 of NC_041035.1, forward strand.
GAAGCAAAAGAGAAACTGGATTTAATCTCTGTGTAAACTACATGGAAATGCATTGCACTCAAAAAAGAGAGAGACAAAACAGATTGTTTTGACTCAGAGGCCATATGTGACCTCTTAGAGGTTCATTTGAAAAACGAAATGCATAGATTCTAACTGTGCACCATTGTCTCCAAGATCATGGAAATCATTGTGGAAAACAAAGCACACTGAGCTTCAGCTGTATTCTCAGATAGGGAGTAGAGAGGGTAGAGCTTAAAATTCCTTGGGTTGATCTCAAATTCTGAGGCCATGGTTCTCGACTGGAAAAAGATGGCTTGTCCTCTGGGTGGGAGGAGAGCTCCTGGCCAAAGTAGCAGTTTGTGTATCTCGGGGTCTTGTTCAGGACTGAGGGAAGGATGGAGTGGGAGATTGACAGGCGGATTGGTGCAGCCTCCGCAGTAATGTGGTTGCTGTACCGGTCCGTCATGGTGAAGAAGGAGCTGAGCTGAAAGGCGAAGCTCTCGATTTACCAGTCAATCTACGTTCCTACCCTCACCTATGGTCATGAGCTCTGGGTAATGACCGAAAGAATGAGATCGCGAATACAAGCGGTCGAAATGAGTTTCCTTCGAAGGGTGGCTGGGCGCTCCCTTAGAGATAGGGTGAGGAGCTTGGTCACCTGAAAGGAGCTCAGAGTAGAGCCGCTGCTCCTTCGAAGAGCTGGAGGAAGTGTCCGGTGAGATGGAAGTCTGGGCGTCCCTCTTCCCCACCCGGCCCCAGATGGATGGATGGATGGATGATTTCCAATTGATAAATCAAACCTATGCAGATTTTATTTTCTCATGCAGCTGAAGCATGATCTCCTCCAAAACCTGCTCATCAAGTTTTACTGGTCAGCAATAGAGTCTCCTCCTCTGCTGCTGCACCGTGTGTTTCCCTAGGAGAACAGAAAAGACCTGCAGCAGGTGGTCAGGGACATTATCAGTTCTCCCCCCTCCATAGACTCCATCCTCCAAAAAGATGCAGCCCTCAAATCAGGATATAAACTGCTGTTGTTAAAAAATAATTGTAATGTGCACTATAAGTCACATTATAATCTTTATCCCTGAATTCAACACAAACTTTGCTGTTTAACTCCAAACAGGTCTTAAATGGAAACACCTGCACAGTCTTACGGCTCCACTTACAGCTCATAGATGGCAGTATAATGCACTGTGATAATCAACAATTAACATTTCTTTCAATTGCACTAAATTCACTTATACATTGTATACTCTTCTGCCTGTAGCCTGAACAATCACAATGAAAAAGTCTGATGCACATGATTATAGTGATCCTAGCTAGCTGGTGCTAGTCTAATTTTAGAATACAAAAGAGGGCTACAAATGGAAGTTGAAGAAAAGAAGTTGCTGACCTGCAGCTGAACCTTGCCTGAGTGTGTGTGAGAACACTAAGCATCTTATCGTAGCTGCCACACGTGTTTTAGATGTTATCCTCTGTTTCAGGGTTCATGTGTTTTTGGAGGTTTTTATCGGACATGTTGGCCCTGAGCTTTGTTGACTGTTGAATTTGTGTAGCACTTCTTAATTATATTAGCGGTTTAAAAGTTAAAGACCATGGTTTGAAAACCCACAGAGTGAAGGAGAGATTTAAGTCCAATCGTAAATCCTGCTGTCTGACAGCAAACACACGGCAGGGTCACCAAGTAAAACACACACACTGACACACAGGTGGTCCAAAGCTGCAACTTGTTTATTTTTGATTTACAATTATTATCTTTCTAAGTAATGTTGACGAAATACATTTTGAACACAGTAGCCTTTGGTTAATGTCATTTTAGTTGTACTTTTTATTCACATTTCCTTATATTTACCTTTTTATGTATATATTTTGAGGGTTCTCAGAAAAGACTTGCGTGAATATAAAGCCTCTCAGATCAGGAGCTTGTGATTCCAACATATTTTGTGTATATTTTTCTATATTTATCTTTTTGTATTTTCTCTATATTTTTTATCTATCTTTCTAGATTTATGTAGGTCTATAGTATGCTAAGTGCTGAGTGTACATTACGGCAGCAGTGCAATGTTTCCATTTATCTGTTTATTATGTTTTCCTCAGCTTTCGTTTCAGGCAATATGTGCTGTGTGCTTATGTTGCCTTGTTGATTATGATAATACTTCTGAATGCTTAATATATGATGTTAACTGCTCGTTTCAAATAATAATTTGAATTCTTATTTAACCACATGGCTGTAAGCCAGGATTTTACACACGTGAGCACATGTCTCATAACACCTTAGATTGACGTGGATCTTCGTAGAAATCATTGCATTAGCTGAGCTTCTTCAGATGACAGCAGTAAACCTCTGCATGATCAGGAATATTGTGTAGTGGAAGCATTCACTCCTGGCATCAACCACACACAGATCAGGACAGAATGAAACATCTAGGTGTTATACAGCATCTCTGCAGGAACCAATTTTAATATGGAAGCTGTCATTGTGCATTTGGAGACTACTCTCAAAGGACACATTAGAAATGACACTTTAGATAAAGAGCTGTCGGAGTAAAGTGTCCGATGACTGGTGTTCAAAGCTTTTAGGTCTGACAGTGACACTGAGTGAACATCTGAGCAACAGGAAGTCATGGACCTCAGTCATAAATATTTACAGTAAGACTTTGGATGTGTGACTGTGTTTTTGTCACACAGTTAAAAAGGGTAGAGGGTCAAAGAAAGTGCAGCTGTATCATGAGAGTGTGGAATATGGCTGGAATAGTATAATCTGCATTTGGGATGTTTCAATGTTAAAGAAAATGCTGTAACCCACTACTGCACATGTATGTTACTGTGATAATCAAACAAACAAAGTAACCATGTCAGGAATGGTTTTAAATGAAGAGACATTGTCATGAGTCATGAGTGGAATTTCTTGCCTTTTTGATATGTTTGACACCATCAGTTGTGTGTTAATACACATAGAATAGTCCTGTTCAACCACCCAAATCATATTATGACAACAACCACTCAACTAAGTAAAGACAAAAAACAGTCCATCATTACTTTAGACATGAAGGTCAGCTAGTCCAGAAAACTTCCAAAACTCTGAATGTGTTCTCAGGTGCAGTCATGAAAACCATCGAATGCTCTGATGAAAGTGGCTCTCATGAGGTCAACCCCAGGAGAGAAAGACCAAGAGAGACCTCTGCTGCAGAGGATCAGTTCATTAGAGTCACCAGCATCAGAAACCACAAATGAACAGCACCTCAGATCAGAGGCCACATAAATGCTGCAAAGAGTTCAAGCAGCAGACACATCTCAACATCAACTGTTCAGAGGAGACTGTGAGAACCAGACCTTCATGATCCAACTGCTGCAAAGACACCACTACTGAAGAAGAACAAGAAGAGACCCAAGAGACACAGAGAATGGACAGTAGACCCCTGGAAACCTGTACTTTGGTCTGATGGGTCCAAATGTGAGACTTTTGGTTCCACCGTGTCCTTTCAGAAGAAGAAAAAGTCAACAGATGGTTTCTACACTGGTTCTCCATGTGAAGCATGGAGGAGGAGTGATGGTGTGGAGGTGCACTGCTGATGATTTATAAAAACTTCCTTCCTATAAAAACACCCTTACCAGTAAGACTACCACTACCATTCTGCAGTGACATGACCCCAACACACCTCCAGGCTATGTAAGAACTGTTTGACCAAGAGGGAGAGTGATGGAGTGCTACATCAGATGACCTGGCCTCCACAGTCACCTGACCTAAACCTAGCTGAGATAGTATGGGATGAGTTGGAGCACAGAGTGAAGGAAAAGCAGACAAAAAGAGCTCAACTCTGAGAACTCTTTTAAGACTGTTGGAAAACCATTTCAGGTGACGACCTCATGGAGCTGACTCAGAGATTCTTTAAAGAATTGGAAATATTAAACATAATCTGACATGATTCCATATGTGTTCCTTCATAATTAGGATGTCTTCAGTCGGAATCTACAATGTAGAAATTAATCAAAATGAAGGAAAACCTTTGAATGAAAAGGTGTGTCCAAACCTTTGAGTGGTGATACTTTGAGGAAAACCAGAGACACTTGTACTAAATTAAAAGAGAGGAATGAGTTATATGGGTGTAATGGCAGCCTGGTCACTAAAAAGGTATGCTTTTAAAGGTTAGAATAACATTGTGACAGAAAAAGCTACACGTAGCTGCAGTCAGCGTCTCATCAAACGATGAAAAAGACACGAGTGACTTCATTAGGGTTAAACAGTGCCTTCCCTCTCTCTTCTCCCCCACTATCTAAAAGCTTCCAGCAGCCAGCAGCTCTCAGAGGTTCAGAGCTTTCAGACCACTTGTTGCTAATAGATGGATATTTACCCTAACAAGAACAGAGAACAGCATAACCCCAGGTCACTGCACTCAGCAACAACACTGACACAAAGACACACAGACAGCCTGCTCTGCTTTTACAGCAGGGACAGACAGATACTCTGTAAAAAATGTCCGCCCGAATAAGGCGTGTGAGCTCCTGTTCCGATCGGTAGCAGGTTACAAGTAGGTCAATTTGTTTTTATTTTATTTTTTTTAAGCTATCCAATATAAAAGATGGAATATGCACATGCACATGCGCTAAAAGCATCAGTGACCTGTGGGTGTGGCTAAATGTATGACATCAGAGAAAGCAGGTAATTCAAGTACATGCAGGCATGAACCCAGAGTGTTTTCGTATTTTAAACCAGGAGCACAAAATATAATTAGATTATATTAGATCACATTTTTTACCACTAAACAGAAGCTTGCATGAATAAAAATTCCATTAAAACTTTTATTGTTTGGGTTCATGTCCTTTTTGTTTTCATATTGTGTCAGAACAGGCTGCCAAAATATCACAGCCAATCATAACAATTTAAAGCTATTAAAACAGAATTGGGGCAAGTGCCGAGCACTGCCGGGGTGGGGGGAGGGGAGAGCGAGGGCAATAACAACCTGTTATGTGAAAAATAAAACAGCTAAAAAAAACGGAACACTGATCGAGTTAAACGGCGTGTGTTGTCAAGCTAAGCCCAGGCATTGGGAAAACACCAGCAAATTAGCCGGAACAACACTCCGGCTGTGTTTGTTGTCATTCCGGAGCCAGTTATGCCTGGCACTGCTGCGCTGTAACCCCGCCGCGGTGACACCTATCTCGCCGTTAAACAAATATGGTGAGGTCCTGACCCCTCCGTGTTTGGATTCACAGGCCGGGAGTCCAGACAGCCGTGCAGCGCTGCGACGCACGTATCAACACAAAACTCCGTACTGGAATGCAGCTGCAGCCCATTTAACTTCCCCAGGTTGACCCAGAGTGTGTGTGTGTATGTGTGTGCTGGTGTGTATGTGTGTGCTGGTGTGTATGTGTGCTGGTGTGTATGTGTGTGCTGGTGTGTATGTGTGTGCTGGTGTGTATGTGTGTGCTGGTGTGTATGTGTGTGCTGGTGTGTATGTGTGTTTTGGAATACATTTTCACTCATTAAGCATTCCTAGACACAACAGACAGATGTCTCAGGAGGAACGATTAGTCTGTTTTTGTGGGTGTGTTTTTTTATTTTTATTTTCTCCCCTTGATTTTGACAAACAACACGTTGTCCATTTTAACTTGAAGATATTTATGTATATGCAGATAAAGCCAAGAATACCCTAGTGCCAGCACTACTGTCCAACACAATCATATACAATCTATACCTGGAGCAAAAACATGCATATTTTTACACAGTATTTGTAAGCTAGCTGCCATTACTGTAGGTGAAATCATTACCAGCTCTTCAGTTCAGACCTATCCAAGCAGAGTGTTCCTCTGACAGATTCAGTTATTTGTGATGTCGCAGCTGACAGCATCCTAGTTTTTGGCTTTATTGACAGAAACCACACAAAGATGGTTGAAAGCAGGATCTGAACGTGCAAAACTTGGTTATCAATAACAGCCAACAATCCTAATCCCTAATCCTGTATCGCTAATCGGTTGGAATACTCAAATATTAAAAGCTCCAACAACTAAATGTGCACTTTGATAGCAACTTTTATTGTGACATATTGTCAGGATGCCTTGTTTATGCTGTATTTGAAAGAAGTATTCTTTGTTCTGGTTCTGTTTTTTCCCATGTCTGTAACTTCCTGTTTTATTTTGAAAATCTTGTTCCGTCATGTATCTGTTTTACTGTGTCTTTGGTGTCTTGTTGCCCCTTGTGTATTAAACCCTGGTGCTTCCCCTTTGTCCTGCGTTCCTTCTTTTCCAGTCATCTCAAGTGCCTTCCCAAATCAGTATAGGCTGCCAATCACACAGCAGCTGGACCGGAAGCGAAGCCACCCTGTCGGGCAGGGTCCACTCTGTCTCTGTGTGGGCAGAATCACTGAAGAGAATCAAGAAATGTTAGCACCTATAGCTCAGTACTGTCCACGTTTTAGTTCAGTGTTTGTGTTCACCTTGGGCTACTGAAATAGTCTGGCTTCTTGACTTTAGTTTCAGCTTTTCTGCTCTCAGTTTGATTTCTAAGAGTGACTGATGATTTCTTGAATGAATATCTGGGTGTCTATCTCGCGCTTGTGAGTTTTTGCCTTGATCTCCTGGTTTTCTTCGTTTTTGTTTGAGATGCTTCTCTCTCAGTCAGAATTGGCTCATGTCAGTTGTTCTACCGGGCCCTTCAGATTGTCTTGGATGCTCTTCAGGTTTTCCTTTTCTGTGATAATGAGCCATCTATCTCTGGGCAGCAATGACAGATGTAACTAGAATGTGACAAAAAGGAGAAATTCATTTTTCTTGCCAGTATTACTTTTAGACAATTAACAGGTTATCACGTACAACGCCAAACATCATTGTAAGGACAAGGTGTCACTGATCAAATACAAAGCTGATCTTACATACTACTGTGTTTTAATGTTGATGGCACATGGATAGCCAAAATAGGGAAAGTAAAAAGAACCACTGCTTTAGGTATTGATCCACCCTGTCATGATGGGATGAACATGAGGTGACACTAACCTTGACCTTTGACCATTTAAGAAAATAGTTAAGATCAAAGGCAAATATGAGCCAAATAAAAAAAAAACCTCTTTGACCACTTGCCTGGCAACTCCATTTCTAACATCCTTCTACCAATATAACCAGTCTCCTCTGCACATGTCCAAACCATCTTTGGATGTCCCCAAAACAGCCAACCTGATCTGTCCCTCTGATGTGCTTGTTCCTGATCCTGTCCATCCTCATTACTCCTAAAGAGACCATTAGCTTTCCTTGGATTCTAGCTGAAGGAAAATGCTTCAAACACTACAATTTTAATGAAGATCATGTTCCAGCCAGTTTTATCAAAAGGCCATCCTGAGTCCTTTTTGTGTTCTATACAAAGAATTAGTGTGGTCTCTGTGGATTTGGTTGGTTTCTCAGGAGGTCACATCAACAAAAGTCAAAACAGCGTGCAGTGGAATAGGTACACCGCTGAATTATCATCCCAGTGTGCAAATGCTTAATGGGGCAAATGCTAGGAAACACATGTGTTACCAGACATACAGATGTTGTGTTGATGTTTCCGTTCTCTGCCAATATGCATAGCATTATCACTTTAAAGATGAAGATTCCTCTTAAGAAAAAATCTTTTGCAGCAATGCTTAACTGTAGTGTCAAAGAACTGTCAGACGTGTGTCCACGCCCACGCCGCAGTCTAGTCAGGCAGAATAAGTGAGGACACCTGTGTGTGTCGACCACGTTGGAGTTTTCAACACAGATTCAAGTACAGACATCTTACACACTTCCACGCATACTGAAGAATCACTAATGCATGAGGACACACACAACAGCACAAACACAGAGGCCTTTAATGTGCCGCTGGCTGGGTGTGGTGCCCTGACAGAGTTCATGAATTAACTGAACTCTTGAACTGTACTCTGGTATGCGGTAGGCAGACAGACAGTCAGACAAACAGTCAGTTCAATCCTCTGTCTTAAAGAAGATGTATTAGTGCACAGTACCAGATCTAAAGCTTCATTGAGGGTCAACCTTTGCCTGGTTTATGATTTAAAAAAATCAGCCGCTCTGAAACTATTTCCGTTGTTACTGTCTCTTTAGAATTGAGTGAGGGATCTCCCTCTCTGTGAGTCCACTCAGTTCTGATTGGCTGGTTTCCAGAAGCAGCCTCCACACAGGCTTTTCAGGAGCAATGCAGGGCTAAATGGCCAAACCACATCAGGACTGCATGCATGGCATGATGCACACAGGCCCAATGCAATGCTCCATCAAAATGACTCTTTTTATCAGGATGTGTTCCATTCAGCTCAATGACCATTCTGAAAGTCAGCAATCACACTTTACACATACATGCACATACATGTGTGTTGAGTCAAACAGAAGAATAATTGATCACTTTATTAGGCCCAACTGTTCAGCTGCAAATCAGCCAATCACATGGCATTTCTGCATGTATGGTGAAGATGACATTGAATGAAAGTGACGATAAGAATGGGGAGAAAGGGTAATAGAAGGCAGTTGTCTATGTGTTTTAGAAACTGCTGATGTACTGATGTTGTGAGTGTTCTCTGTTGATGTCAGAGGTCAGAGGTGAATGGTCAGACTTGTTTGAACTGATAGAAAAACAACAGGAACTGAAATGAGCACTGCACAAGGTCTGCAGAAGAACATCTCTGAATGAACAACAGCCTTGAAGCAGATGGACTGAGGCAGCAACAGAAGAGCACACTGGGTAACACTGAGGCTACCACAAAGTGCCTACGTGACACCCCTCCCAATGGAACCCATGGAACCTTAAAAAAAAACCTGACAACAGACAAAGGTATTTATTGAAATATGTAAATAAATGTTGTGCACAATCATCTATCTAGTTTTGGCAGCCAAAGTAGCAGCATAGACCGTACAAGCAGCTATATGATGATATCATTTGCAACATTTGTGTCTGTACTCAATTCCAATATGCATTTTGACAGAAAACTGTGACTTTCCTTATGTGTAAAATGATCTTTTATTCAGATTTACTTTGTGAGTGTGCAGCAATGTGATGCTATCATCAATATGGAGGTGAATCGCTGAGGAATGTTCCCAGCACCCTGTTGGACCTTTGCCACCAAGAATGTAAGTAGTTGTAAAGACAAACGCAGGTCCAACCTGGTATAAGCAAGGTGAACTTAAAGTGGATATTAAACATATATTGTACATTGGTCCCTTGGTAATCTCGGGGGTTACGTTCCATCTTTATTTTTTACATTTATTATCAATGTTTTAAGACCTGTTAAACCCCTCAATACACACAAATACACTTTTCTCAGACAGACATTAATATTTTCACACTTTTCTCTCTTTGTTTAAACACTCTCAAAGCTCAAACCTTCCTAGAAAAATAAGTCTAAACACATTCTGTACTGTACAGGAGACAGCACGGAGGAGATTGATTGACAATTGTTGACAGCCAATCAGGACAGAGCATGTGAAATTGAATGAAAAAAAATCTGCAAAACTGCAAGGCATCGAAAGGTGAACCGTGTTATAGCGGGGGACCACTGTATATCAAACATCATATAAGCTGTTTGGGCTCGCAGCACAGTGAGACGAATTACACTAACATCTTTGACATGTGGTGAACGCTCCTCTGCTTGGATTCATTTCAGTGTTTAAAACTAATGTCTAAAATACTGGTAATATCTGAAAATAAAGGGCAACACACACCTGCTGCATCATGCAGTGTTGCAGTGTTTGACATCTGCAGCACATTTAGGACACACTCTGTATCACAGGCTGACCACTTGATAAAGCTGCTTGTCTTTGTGGACAATGCTAGTGCGACTAAATATCATGCATCTCCATTTATTGCAACAGGTTTAAGTATTTCGAATGAGCAACTCATGGTTTTTAAGCCTGATCTGTCTGGTCTAACGAGTTGTGTTGTGTTGTGCTCTACTGCAAGTACAAACATTATGGTGGTTTTAATTGTAAATAAAAAAATTAAAAAAAACAGAGGGAGTGTCCTTTTTGATCACTGCAAAAAAACCTTCAGGGCACTTTTGAGGTCAGGGGTCACGGTCAGCCTGAGGCAAGTCAGTCTTGGTCAAGGACACTGCAGCAGGGCAGACTGGGGTTTGAACTTGTGACCTCTCAGTCTGAAGTCTCACATAAACATGGAGCTAAAGTCTCCAGACTGAATGTTTTGTCTTCCTGCGTCTGTCTGTCTGTCTGTCCTTCTGAACAGCCCTTTTTTTTTGCTTATCCTCCTCGAGGCTGTCGGCTGGAATGCTGACATAACAGATGTTGTCTGACACAGCCAATAATTATCTCCTGTACGGCTGTATGTCCATACTTTTCTTCCTCCTCCTCCCCCACCACCTCCCTTCCCCACATCCTCCTCCGCCTCCTCAGACTGCTCCACCATCTACGTTTCCTCCAGCTGGTCTGCTTTGAGTCCTTTGCTCATACTAACGTTCAGAAGTTCTAAGTATATATGCATTCAAGCTCTCTCTCTTGCATAGCTGAGTCTTAAAACAGTTTTGACAGCAAAGGAATGCAGACGCAAAGAATGGAGGAAGTTACATTAGCTGTTTACACCAGCTTATATCTTTAAACTGTGCCATTACAAAACGAAACAAAAGAATCTTCAGATCTGCAGATCTTGAACAAGCAATGTTAAATTACTGTTTGGATACATTTTTCTGTTTATGCATGCTATTAAAAACTGTCTCATTAATTATTCTGCTCACTCATCAGCACCCCATTTTCAGCTGTGCTTTGTACATAAACTTCAAAATTCTCCTTACCTACAAGGCTCTATGGACTAGCTCCATTGTATCTGCAGGACCTGATTGTACCATATGTTCCTAATAGGACACTCAGATCTCTGAGTGCAGGTTTACTAGTAGTTCCTAGGATTCATAAAAGTAGAATGGGAGGACGAGCCTTTAGCTATCAGGCACCGCTTTTATGGAACCAGTTACCAATCTGGGTCCGAGAGGCAGACACTGCCTCCACCTTTAAGACTAGACTTAAAACTTTTCTGTTTAGTAAGGCGTACAGTTAGCCTTAAACAATGTGTGTAGGGCTGCAGGACACCCTGTCAGCCCTGCAGCTTCAGTGACAGACTGCTCCACCCTCGGTGTGTGAAGGAGAGATTCAGAAGGTCTTTCCTTTCTATATATATAAACACAACTCTTTCATCTTGCTTGACAACATCAACAGCCTGTCTTGTTCTCTGTAATGTTTGTTCCTCTCTCTCTCTCCATCCTCGTCTCCTGTCTCCCTCTTCTTCTCCTCCTCTACCCGGCCGACTGTCAGCAGGAAGGTTTCTTCTTTTTTCTTCCTGTTAAAAGGGAGTTTTTCTTGCCACTGTTGCTCTTAAGGGGGTTCAGGCTCTGGGTCTCTGTGAAGCTCTTACGTATAATTCTGATTGTAAAATGCACTATATAAATCAAATTGAATATAAATTGTCATCCCCAAATAATGCATTTTTCTAACAAGGCTTTACCCCCTCTTGTTTTGTGTTTAAAAACATATTCATAAAATATTCATAAAACATAAATCTGAACATAGTCCTTGAGTCCTTGTATTACACTCTAAAAGGTAATACCCATTCTTACTTAAATTACATTTGCGTACTTTACTTAAGTTTCACTCTCATGTCGGTATAAAACTAAGTTCTCGTGTGTAAACTGGACTTGAAACTTTTTGCTACTGGAGTGAAGGCTTGAGTTCAACAGTGCACATGCGCAGTAAAGCACTCTGGGAAGCTTCCAGAAACTTCTTGGACGTGATAGTTGGAAGAAGCAGACCTTCTCTCAAGGTGAGTTATTCAGTTTCAATATATTTTCATGTGCCATCTATGATTTTATTATTCACATATTGTGATGACAAGCCAGTTTTTCACGTAGAAGGAGATAAAACTATTTGCAGACTAATGGTAATGTTAACACAGGCTGACGTAGCTAAGACTAACATTAGCTAACATTAACTAAGATTGCCATGCTTTTTTTTGAGAGCGTTTAATGTTTATGTTCCTGATAAGAGCTGTGGACATTCACTGTTTATTTCAAATGCAGTTAGTCCGTGTGTAAACGTAAAATCAACAAGGGCTGCTAATGTCCACACAGCCAATTTCACTCCACCTTGACTTTAAGTGGAGTTGCGCACCACAGTTTTCAGGGAGATAAAATGGATAGAACAGGGGTAGACCACACCGAGGAAAACTACTAGGTACAGGTCCGAGGTGAGCACCAAAATTCTGTACAAAGTTGATGCAAATTTCGTCTTTTATTACAATTTGTTTTATTAGGAGCACGTGGCTAATGGCCACTTTCACTCTGTTGCTGTGGGGTCTCCGGCTCTTGCTTCACTAAAATGAGCCAAACTTTCTCATTGAGACGTAAAGAAATTGTGGAAGAGCAGCCATCTGTAAAGCAAATGTTGGAATGCTGGCCAGCTCTTTTTAGGAAACAACAGGTAAGCAAAAATATAGAAAGTACAAATGGGCCGCCTCATGCAATTTGTCTACCAATTTTGTGGTTCTCTCTTCACTTATGTACAAGATATTGTTTCTGTTCTGTTTTGTCTTTAAAGGTTTTTGCAGAGTTCACCAGAGTGGCAAGTAGGGATCTAGAGCAAGACTTCTTTGAGTCCTTGGACTGCCACACCCCACTTTCCTGGAGTTCTTCAACTCTAAAAAGGGAATTGTTGGCAATACACTTTCAGAGATCCTTGTCCAGATTTAATAACGGGTAAGCATTCCTTCTCATTTTGTCTGAGGGGCAGGGAATTCAAACCTTCCCATTCACAGTAATCATTCTAGGCACAACGACCGGTTTTGCCTCATATTTGTTGTACAAACATAAAGAGTATATCAACACTCTAATCTATCTTTGCAAGACAATACACACATGCTGTCATAAGTGCTCACATTAAACAATTATTTTGGAAAAATGTGATGCAGTTTCTTCAGAAAATTGTTTTGTTTAGTTTTACTGTTTTTTCCCCCACTGATAGACCAATGATGGTTTTCGATTCAACATTCATTTTCAACATTTACTTATTTGTCATGACTGAAAATAAGTTAAATTGACTGCAAAACAAGCATGTATCTCATTATAAAAGATTTTAAAAGATTTCAAAAGATTTTATGGCTGTGTTAAAAAGTTGCAATACAAGTATCCATGAGCAGGTTAACATTTTATACAAATCTGTTTTAATTTAACAATTCCATTTGTTTCACTGGCCACATTGTTCAAATGTTTATGATAGCATTTTTGTTTAAAAATAAACATTCTTCTTGTGAACTCATCATCCTTTGTTGTGCTTACTTGTTTCATATGAGGCAATCGGTTTCCTAGATTCTACTAAGTAAGCGGTACTGTTCATGTAATTCGTACTAACTTGATATAGCCAAGTAAATAACAAGTGAATATTACTTGCTATTTCTAAGTTGAAATAACGTAACCAAACAAAGTTAGCATAACTTCACAAAAGTAAGTACATACAACAAACTTAAGTACACAGAACAAGTATAGGTAAAGTAAAGTAAACTTAAGACTAATAGTTATACTTACTTACCTTTTTGAAGGCAATCTGTTTCCAAGATTTTTTTAAGTAAGTGCAACTTGTCAGATTTTAGAGTGTACACAAATATAAAGAAGAATGAACAAACTGTACAGTTTGTTTGAAGGGTTACCGGGAGAAAGACTCTTCTGTCTAAAAAGCACATGGAAGCAGGACTGAGGTTCACTGAACTGCATCTGAACAAAGAACAACACTGGTGGAACAATGTCCTATGGACACATGAGACCAAAGTGGAGGTGTGGTCTTAATGTTCACCACCATGTCTGCTGGAAACCAAGCATTTCAGCAGAAACACCTCATGCACACTGTCAAGCACGGTGGTGGAGGACTGATGGTTTGGACTTGTTTTACAGACACAGGACCTGGACAACTTGCAGTCATTCCCACCAAACTCTCACTATGATCATATGATTTTTTTACTATGTTTTTACATAACAAAAAATGTTATAGGTTTTAAAGCTTTGGAACATGAATGTAGAACATTTTAGAGTGTTCAGAAACTGTGTAACACCACTGTATGTAGCCTATACATTAATTCACTGGGGCAAAACAACAGAACTCCAGATTCAGAAATCATGTTCACAAAAGCAGTGACCAACTACATTTTTGGTTACACTGGATGGATCATTTCAACTTTACATTATTATAGAGACAGCCACATATCATAACATAACATAACCATAACATATCAGGCAGTGTTTCTGTGTGGGCTCAGGATGGATGACCTCCTGGTGACACTGCACAGCAGCCAGAAGTTAACTCCAATCCATTTTTATTCTCAAAGTCACACAATGGAGTCCCAAGGGTCCTTGAAACTGACTCAGCACAAAAATGGCAACTTTCAATTACATATGAAAAAGAAACCACCAAGATTGCAGCGTTGTGGTTTCTCATGTAAGAGAGGCGGTGGTTAAAAAAACTTAAAGAAAACACAAGCTGGAGGTAAAATATTTAGACTCACACACACACACACACACTGGCCACCAATCGCTCTATCCAAGTCACCATCTGACCCCATTTTTCCCCTCATTTCACAAATGGGTGTCCCTTATCATTCCCAAGAACTGCCTTTGAACCAGAGAGGACACAAATAGGAGGAGGAGGGTGAACACTCTGCGGTGGTAAGGTTTTTATAGCTTAGAGGGGATAAAAATAAAAATCAACTTTAAAGTGTACAAAAAAATAAGCAGCAGTGCAAATGAATTATGTCATGCAGTTTAATCTAAACTTGTTAGGCAAATTATATCTGTTGAAGCTTTGACAGCGAGCTTAACAAATCCTTTTGAAAGGCAGATGAAAGGACTCCCTCTGTGCAGCCTCATCACTGTGATCTCAGGAACCCCCCTTTTAATGGTGACCTCAGGTTGACCGTTATGTGCCCTCTATGAATCCGCTCTGGGCAAAATCCACCCCCAATTGAAAACTAACAGCTAATATATCAGCTCATTCTCGGATATACAACATATGTACAGTATATGTTAGTTTGTAGTTGCCGTATTTTGGTGTGATGTAAAGTATTTTAACCACACAAAAAAGCTAAGAATCCAGTTATTGGGGGTTTTTGACATTTGCCAAGTTACTCAAATTGACATTATTTGCACCATAATTTAAACTAATTACTGGATAGAAAACACACTGGCATTTGTCTGCAATTGGAGAATGGGCATTGAAGCACGACATCATTCCGTCATCATTCTCCATCAATTTCCAGGATAGATGATCGAAATTGCATCGGCATGACGGTGCACTGGTTGTGAAGTCTGCACATTCTCTCTCTGTCCCCCTACCTACCAACGACATGCATGATATGTTTACTGGAGACTCTAAATTTCCAATAGGTGTCTGTGTACTCTTGCCTTTCGGAAGGGCCCCTGTCAGGGGTGTAGCAAGCGTTATAAAAGTGTGGGGGATGAGGTTTCAGGTATCTGAGCAAGATTGAACGTAACTAAATGGGTTTGACACACCTCTTATTTATGACATATTGACTTTACCAGGACATGACATGTTCTGCTTGCTGTCACTGTCAGTGCATACAGCTATAGCTTAGTGTTTCTGAATCACACTGCATTATCTACACATATCTACACTTTCCAATATGCACGACCCCGATCAACGCTGTAAGCCATTTATGCCACTCACTCATATTGTTACAATTCACCCACATTTTTTTTCAGTACACCCTTGATTCGTAAGTTAAAGAAACATATTCACTGTATTAAGTTATTCAGAATATTTTTCTCTGCATCTTAACACTGCACGGTAAAAACAACAGTGGTGGTGAGTGTAGCTGGATCACAGGATTGTGAGACTGCTAAAAAGAGCCGACATGTGCTAGCATACATCTCCCTAACTAACTTTGGGACAACACAGCTGCTGAGGTGGTGATGAGGGCACATGATGGATTTTAACTATTTATCCGCAGATATTACATTGTGGCAGCAAGTGGCTTCACTAATTTACTGTGATGCAGTGTTCTTACATTTCCTGCCTCACCTTCAGACCTGCTCCTTCCCAGTTAATGTTCTCTACACCAGATTCTTAGCTGTCTCTAGTCCTCCTAGATGTTGGCGTAGGGATTTATGTTTTGATCTTATCTGCTAACTGGCGGGTTCACTGTGATTGGCTGTAAGGTCTGTCACTTAATCTAACTTGACCGATGTGTGTTGCCTCTTGTATGTGTGAACAATCAGAGACAGAGAGAGGGAGAGAGAGAGTCTTCTCTACCGCTCCGTGGAATCGTTTGTTCCCTTTCACAGACGTCATTCTGTGTACATCGGCTGTTTAGTTTGTTACGTCTCCAAAAACTGTGGGGGATGAATTGTGATTTTAGAAAAAGTGTGGGTGTTACATCCCCCCACATCCCCCATGGCTGCGACGCCCATGGCCCCTGTTAAAAATTGAAAGATGACTCTGGTTATCACCAGCATGTCCTCATCATATGAATTATGTCCTATGGCATATTCCGCTGTCTATGAATGCTTGTCCTTTCACACAGTGGTCGATTCTGCTCTCTTTGCTGCTAGCTTTAGGTCTAACAAAATGCTCCACTATAACATTTCTGCACAAGCCTTCCAAAGCTAAGCAGCAATGAGGCTTCACAAAACAGCTTTGTGATTTAATTTAACAGTGACATCAATCTAAATGTCCATGCTTGGACCAGATCCATTGCTAGTTACCAAAACTACCAGTGTAGTTTTTTTTCTATAATGGGTTTATTATTGTGACAGTAACGTTCAACAAATTAACCAATAAACCCACATTGCTGCAGCAAGTTATACAATTTGTGTCAGTTGTGTAATGCACAGTAATGACAAGTTTGTGTTGTATTGTTTTCTCTTGTGTTGTTGTCCCCACTCTGGTTCCCATGCACCCTCCCATCAGCTGACCTGTCACTGACCTGTGCAGCCGGTGGCATTGGAGTGAACCCTGGTTCAAAACGTCGCCAAGTTCACAGTGACTGAGCGTCCATCAGATAACGGCCTTGGCAGAACTACGGGCAGCGGACATAATTAGGCCAGGCTGTTTGTGTCCCATTAATTTTCTGCCACATAGCTTCATTCTATTCTCTGCCTGTCAATGAGGGCGGTCAGGTGGAGGCTGGAAATGCCTGGTGACCTCAGCCGTGACCTTTGTGGTGACCTCTCTGTCAGCTTGGTTTGTAATGAGGTCAGATTTGAAGTGGGATTGTTAAGAGAAAATATCTCACTCTGTAGTTTTGGATCTGTAACCACGGTGATTGCTTTGTTTTTCAGCCATTGTGTTAGCAAAATATGATAAACTTGCTGCTGCTCATATTTACAACTCAAGGCTGGCTTGAGTTTATTGTACTAGCTGCTCATGGGTAATGTAGTTTTTAAAATCTTAAAACAATTGTATCATCGCAGCTGATTAGATGGCTTAAAATAGTTTTAAGCTTAATGAGCAACATTTTATATTGGACATTTTGATGGAGGTCCCTTTTAGAGCTGTGACAAATGTGATTCGTCTGCTCAGAGTTGCAGCTAGCATGCTGGCATGACTTTTGCTCATTTAACCATTTTTTTCACTAAATGTCGCCATTACTGAGTCTAAAATATTTGGTATTTATTCTACAATCTGCACAAGAAGAATCATTTTTGAGGTAGTTAGTGCAGTTTGTAATGATTGCATTGGGACTAGATTTGTGTTATATTGCCAAAACAGGAGCCAAGACATGTGCATGAGGCAGTGATGGATCTGGACTATGGTTTACACCTAAAGTTTATCCTGGCACTGTGTTTTAGTGTTGAGATCCACAATGGTTGGTCATCTGCATATATAGAGATACAAAGCCTCCTATGACAAGGATCATGGAGGGAGACCTGGAGAGAAATAATTTTCAGGTTACCTGATAAACCACATGAAGTTAATCCATTAATAAAATATAATCACAATATTCAACATTTATACTTTGCTAAAACCAAAGTCTGAAGGTTTTGTAAATTTGGTAAAGTCAGACATGACAAACTGTTGGGGCAAAACAATTTTGTTTATCATCTTCTAATTTACTCTTTACATTAACTGTACAGCAGCTACATCTGGATACACTCAACAGAAATAGGACAAATATATACAGACTCCGTAAAGCGGAGAAAGTGCTAACTCCTTCCACAAATCCATCTGTACGTTCAATTTCACAGCACATCTATTAGTCTTCAAGACACATAATAATTAGAATTGTAGACTCAATATATGCAGCTCATAACAATAAATGTTTCTATGTTCTAGCAGTGAAATTAGGTTTCGACAAGTTAGTGTTATCTATAAACTGTTACAGATAAAGTACAACAGATATGATGCATCTGCATTTTAAATACAGCTTATTCATAATGCTACTTCATTTGATACACACATAATAGCAGGATATATAAACATTCATAGTACAAAACAAACAGAACATTTTGAATAGATTTAATGTTTAGAAAAAAGTTCCTGGATGTGGACCCAACTTGTCAAAATCAAATGCAAGTTCCACTTTGAGATATGACGATTGCAAAACAGTCCCCCTGCATCATGTGTGGGTCATATGCTCCATTACATTGAATAAATGAATAGGTTCTTCACAAGCAGCGTTTCCTTGGAGCTGGTATATCTCCAAGGTTTTGCATCTAGACTTTATCTGGATAGTGTATTTTCTGAAAAAGACCTCTCCTGCATGCATACATGCTGAAACTATAAAAATGAACCACACCTGAAGTCTTTTAGTTGCTCTGTGCAGGGCAGCCTGGGCTTCTGCAGTTCACTCCCACTAATTCTCATTCTGTCCTAACAGAATGTCCCTAAATGAATAACATAGCATACCTGAGCTTGTGTCTTAAAAGTGAAAGCTACGAAATAGTCAGGGTGGTTAAATATCTACTTTTGCTACAACAAAGAGGGGATTCTGAAGTGCTACAAGCTAGCAATGTAACTCTTCCATGTCTATGGAAGGTTAAAAGGGCCTGAACTGCATCACAGGACTGACAAGTCCATTGTTCTCCTTCCAGAGTGTTTCCAGAAGCTGAAACTATCTCTTGGATGTTTTTTTCTTAAAAGTCTGTCATTTGTCATTTGAGTCTAAAGTGGGTAGTTGTAGTTGAAATGCACATGCAGCCCATTGACTGGGTGCACTATGGGCACTGTTTGCATCTTGGGAAAGTTCTCTGTCGCCAGGGTCCATTTGCAAGTCCCGATCAGCTCCACTGCAAGAGTCTTTAGGATGATCTGTGCCAGTTCTTTCCCTACGCAGCTCCGTACACCACCGCCGAACGGCACGTAGCTGAATCGAGCTGATCTGCTCTCCTCCCGGTTAGGGCCAAATCGATCAGGGTCAAAGAGTTCCGGGCTTTGGAAGACTGCTGCAGTCTCATGAGTGTCCCGGATACTGTACATTACACTCCAACCTTTGGGGATCTGGTAGCCCTGTAGGATGTAGGAAGACAATCAATAAATATAAATAATAATAATAAGCTTTGGGATTTCGTTCGTGTCACTTAAACAAATACTTTTTCAGTGTCAAAACAATAGTATGAAAAACAGGACAACAAATGCCATCACAGTACTATTCTGGGAAATCCTTTACAATCACTGTAAACTTCACTTGTCCTCTGGCAGTAAATGCAGCAAATTGGGGGCACAGTGAGGACAGAGAAGTGGTATTTATGGACTAGGGATGGGGCCATTTTAGGGCACTTTCCCAAGTTGTCAGTTCTGTATGTGAAGGCTGTGGTGGTCAGCTAGCCATGTGAAGGCAAACTGATTCACCTCAACAAGGAGCTGTGGAGGTTACACATTTCATCATTATATGTTACACATTATACTTTTTCTTAAGGATATGACCAACAACAGTGCAGAATAAACTACTTTAATTGGTGCATTACTACATTTCTCAAGATGCCACAGTTTGCCTATAACAAGGGGGATTTCCTGCTTTTTCTTGCCATTTAATGGACATACCATTGAAAGTACATTTTTTTCAATGTTCCTGGTCAAGAGGTCAAATGACACACTAATCAAGAAGTCGTTTGTATTAGCCTAAGCAAACTTGTTCGGTCAACATGCCAAGAAACCCAAAGAAACTTACGTCTAACTCAAACGTCTGCAGAGCTGTCCTGTAACCACCAGACACCGGTGGCAGGAAGCGCAATACCTCCTTCACAACACAGTCGATGTAACAGAGTTGACTCAGTTTGTCCAGGTTCAGGTAGGGTATATGAGACAGCGACCGTGGAAACTCATCACTGTGATTTGTACAACCTCCGTTCAGCAGGCAGGTCGTCTCCATGTCAGCAGCAGCACCAGCAACCTCTGTTTCCACAGTGACACCAGATGGGCTTTGACTGCGATGAGATTCATAGCCAAGGTCCTCTGCCTCCAACTCAACTCTGGCTTTCTCTACCACCACCGGGTGACGAAGAAGCTGCAGGACCAGTGAAGTGGAGGCACTGGCAGTGGTAGAGTGAGCGGCAAAAATCAGCTCAACTGCTGTTTCCTGCAACAAAGGGAGGAGCATATCTGTTACATTTCAATAGTTTGTGGGAATGTGCTTCATGTTGTCTAAAGTAAATATTTTTGCATTAAATCTGGCACCTTGAGCTCCTGGATACTGAGCTCCTGGCCGTGCTCTTTAGCACTGGAGAGCATGTAGTCAAAGGCATCATAAAACTCTTCCTCCACCTGCTGCCGCTCCATCTTTTCTTCAATGATTTTCTCCATGTGGGCGTGCAGGATTTCTCTGGCTTTTATCCCCTGGAGAGAGTCATAACATTACTAAGAATTCTAGTGGTTTGGCCCAACAGATAAAAGCTTGTTTTCATGCTGTCTCACCTTGCGTAGCCCACTTAGTGGTGCATCTATAGGGAGCGAGAAGAGGTTGTTCATCAGCTGCTCGAAGATCTTGGCCAGGTAAACTATCCGCTCCTCTTCCAGCTGTAGACCCAGCAGCACCCTAACAGCGATGCGGAACGTCAGTGACTTGGCCGCAGCATAAACATCGATGGAGCCTGGCTCTGAGCACCATTTGGCGATTTCAGACTTGACGACATCCTGCAGCTGGGGCAGGTAGGACTCAAGAGCCCCCCGGCTAAACACTTTGGCTAGGATCTTGAAAGGGTTAAGGAAACAAAGAAGAAGGAGCCATAAAAAGTTATTACCTAGTACACAGCAGTCAACACCTTTCAGTGAATACTCAGCAAAGAGGAGAAAAAGGTGGGGCAGGTGGAGGAGTGGATAGGTTGAGACAGGATAAAGGAGCTGTTAGCATAGTACAGTAAGTATATTACAATACAGCTCTAAACACTGTTGCTATGGAAAAGAAGCCAGATAGTAGAACTGTGCAAAAAAACAGATACACCTGAGCACTGTGGTCTTACCTTTCTCTTCCTCCTGTGGAGGTCTCCGATGGAGTTGACCAGGGTGTTGGGTCCAAGGATGATGCGGGTGCTCTGAGGCCACTGGGTGCACACCAAGCTGTGCTCTCCTAGGAGGATCTTGCGGATGTTGTCAGCGCCCGTCACTCGGATGACGGGCTTGCCTAGGAGGTGGGTCTTAAACACGTTGCCATGACGTTCTCTGCGCGAGATGTGGAAGTTGGAACCCTGAAAAAGAAACGTGAATTTTTAAACTACAATGATATGACTGAAATCTTGAAAATATATTGTTGCAAATTCTTTTTTTTTATTATTCTATAAATGTTTTACTCTGTATTGCTGTATTTTTAGTCAAGCTAGGGTATCTTGAAATCTAGTTCATATATATGAGTGACCTATTATTTAAAGTCACTTTTATACATTTTGTTAATAATTTATTTAAATTTATTTCTCAACTTTTTTGGCCTCTAACTAGCCATGATTATAAATATAATTCTGCAAAATCCTCATATCCCAGCCCCATTGCACCTTAATTATGCAGGACACGGCTGGACAGACAGACCATATCTGCACAGACCTTCAAAGCACCTCTAGGGAATAAGGTTGCACAATATCAGCCTCAAAGGAGCGTGTGGCAACAAAAATGAGTTTTGCTTTTGTTGTGAGCAATACTAACACATTAAGCCACAACATAGCTAGAGTGACAACAAAATAATCATCCTTAAAATTGTAAAATCTGGCCAAATTTAACATGAGGTCTTGCATCTGATTGCTGTCTGATCCAGGGTGTCAAGCTGGCACCTTCATCTTCTGGATGCTGAGATGTTAGTGTGATGGGGAAGATTTACAATCAGTGAGGCAACCTCAAACACCCGCTACTCCCAAACCAGTCTATGTGACAGCAGAAAGAGAGAGTGAGAGATGAGACAGTGCATTCCTCTCTCTCTCTCTCTTTTGGAAAGACGGAGCATGAGGGAGAGAGGAGGAAGAATTGAAGAGAAAACGTCTGTTTTTGCTCCCCAACAGGGAATTACGCACCGAGCATCAAGTCCGCACATGTTGCATTAACAACAGAACTCAGCCTGCACAAGAATCTGCACGAGCTTCCTTGAGCTTCCATTGCTTCCACATCTATCATCAATAATCAATTACTGAAAGCTAATGAAAGCTTGAGATGGTTATGAAATGCGACTATCCGAGAGTTTGAATCGTGTGATTCATCAGGTCATGAACCAGTTGCCTTGCTTCAAACTCGTGGGGGAAAATAAACTGGACGACTGACATCATAGTAAGAAAACACGCGGACCTGACCGCAGATAGCCTGAACAGTTAAAAGCAAATCAAAAGCTCTCACCTGGAACAGCCAGTGGAAAGTCTCTCCCACCAGCGGCCACCCCATGGAGCCTTTCGGCAGCGGCAGGCTGCTCTCTTTGTCCCGGGTCAGACTCCAGCGAAGGCTCCACAGCTGCCGGGTCAGCGCCAGCAGCAGGAGCGCAGATAGAACGGATGTGAGCGCGGTGGCCAAAGCCGACAACACCCCAAACTGGGCCAGGGGGAACATCTCCTGCGATCTGATCCGCCTCCCAGCATCCACCTGTGTCGTCTGTGCGTTCGGCGGCTGTGCGTAAAGCTTCTCCCCCGTCCGGCTGTCTTCTCTTCTTTGTCTTTCTTGTCCCCTGTTGCTGTCTGAGTGAGGACACACACATACACACACAGTGTCACGCAGGAATATGCAGTGATGCTGCACAAGGCTGACATGTGGTCACCTCATTAGTATCCTCCTGCATCTTCTTCTATTTCTTCATATTTTGATTACTTTTTAATTTATTTTTAATTTCTAGATTTAAATAGAAATCGTTTGTTCCTCTATTTATTTATATGAATGTATTATATGAAAATGTTTTCGCAGCCTACAGAGGACATAAACCCGCCTTTAGCCCGGATGGATGCGCCTGCTCAGACTGTTTGGCTCTGGATGAACTGCATAAGAAGCATGCTTCTGTCCTGTGAGGAAACTCCCCTTCATTCCACTGCCGCTGCTCCTTCAAAATGATGAGTAGCTGTCAAGTATTCCAAATAGTTTTACAGGTTTGCATGCACCGGCTTGTCTATTAGGTTATGCGCCTTTATAGGTACAGTTCAGGGGGCTCAGCCAACCCCCCGGGCAGCCCGGCGTTTATAGGGGCAGTGGCAATAAATCAGGTTTAAAAAGGCTGAAGAAGAAAGAGAATTTGAATACAGTATAGTGCAGATTAACAGGCGTGGTAAAGTAAACCTTCACCACGCCTGTTAACGTAAAGGTGGGATTTGTGGAAATCAACGCAAAAAGGCTCAATACATCATTTACTAATTGTTCCGTCCACGTCTCAAAAAGCAGAGATTCAAACAGGAGACTCACCTCCAAACAGCGGCTCCTCAGCGGCGACCGACAAGAATCCGCTCGGGTTTAATAAGGAAAAGTTTCTTTCCAGCCTTGCCTGGCCAACCTGTGGCTGTTCCTCCACAGTGAGTGGGGCTGCGGGGGTTTTATAGAATAGTCCGCACGGAATGATCCACCTTCCAGCGGATGACGTTGGTCTGAATATGTTAAAGAGGCTCGTTCATTCACAGCTCTGACCCGAGTGAGAATTAAAAAAAAGAAAAGAAAACGTTTGGAGATCCGAGCGGGGACGCTGCGCCCTGACAGAGAGAGAGGGAGAGAGAGAGAGAGAGAGGGAGGGAGAGAGAGGGAGAGAGGCTGAGCACAGGAGGGAGAGAAAGAGGGAGAGAACACATCAGACGGCAGCGCGTGGACAAACACGCAGGTAGCCAATCAAGCGGGATCTGCTGAAAGTTTGAGGCTTCGGCAACACTTAAACCGCATCCCGGTCTGCAGCCTGCTTTAAGCTTAAGTTATTGTTATTATTCCAAATAAGACTGTTGGCACGGTTTTTCGAGGTTATATTTTTCATACTGTATTTCATCGTTATTTTTTTGTTTATTAAAAAATGTAATGTTGTTACGAGATAAGAGGACTGCGGAAAAGGCCTAATATATATATATATATATATATATATATATATATATAGGCTATATTCGTGCCAATGGGCTTGGGTGTGCCTTTTAAAAATGATGTGCGTAAACCGTGTGGACGCGCTGTGTCTCCTTGTGCCACGGCGGGCTGAAACTTTATTTTGACCAAATCTTCACCTCTTTATATGAAAAGTGTTGTTTTTTTCTTTCTTTTGTTTTAACATAATTTTGTCATTTATTTAACGTATACAAATGTAACTATTTTGATGTGTTTGATTTCATGTTAATTAAAGCTGTGATCTGCACATTATGGCTGGATTTATGGCTCTGTGTGCCTCCAGCTGTTATCGGTGTCTTCTCAGCGAGCTCCGTTTACATCTGGCTGCTGTTGACTGTGGGCGCCTTGTCTAAACTAACGTGTTTAGAGGTGAATGAGCTCCGGCCGTGCAGCCTGATGGAAACGCGGGCTCGCTGCTGGTTTTTCACACCTTCAATTAACAGAAGATTTGTGTGTGAATTTAACTGCAGTCGGGCCTGATTATAGCAACTATGGGCCTAAACAGAGGAGAGAGCTGGGAGAAGTCACCTTACCGTTTTAAACTGATTGCCAATGTTATTTTTTATTATATATTCTTGGCATATTTTTATTTCTTTAATTTTTAAGTGAGCGTGAATCAAGTTAAGCGAAAATTTGCGTATTTTAATGTATTTTATAGCGCCAACATCTCCAGACGAATCGCTGACATTTATGAGTGCTGGGAAATCCCCACACAAATCTCACGTTTCACATCAAAATGAGTCTGATTCCATCTTTCAGACGTAGCTGTTTGAAGAGGGGCAGACACCCTGGAAGAAGAAGAAGAAGAAAATGAATGTGGAAATTAAATATATCAAAAGATGAATGGATGTAATTATACTATCTTTATAATTGGGCTATTATGATTATTATTATATTATTATTATTATTATCATTATTATTATTGTAATTGTTGACTGTTTTATCATGTTTCTTTCTAAATGAGCTGCACGCCATGAGGCAGACACAGGATATTTTTATGTAAAACCTTTGTATTTACTTGAGTATCATGCAGTTATTTTATTTATTAAGAAAGTCATTTTGGAACACTGACTTCTGAAATATTAAAGCAGCCTATGGCCTGCTCTCTGCATAATGGACAAAATGAAGGAAAACAAAACACCCTGTGCATTTTTTTACTTTACTGAAATAAATGTGGATACATGTTTCACACGTGTTTATTGCTGTTATATATATATATTCAAATATTCTATTTTAAAACTAAAAGTTATGTTTCTGTATTTACTGTCCAGCCTATATGAAACATTATTTCTATTTGCTGTTTACACATGTTTTATTATTATAGTTTATTATGTTATTATGCTTTCTTTATCTCTTCTTTAAATAGAAATGAAAGAATAAAAAAGAAAGAATCTGTAGTGATGTAGATGACTAAAATATGTCTGAATTAATATTGTTGCACTGAAACCATCATCCATTTCAAATATCCCTCACTTCTTCTTCTGTTCTCATTTCCCTCCAGTTTCCCTCCATCCTTCCTCCTCACTGCCGGCCCCTCTGCTCCCCTCCTCCCTGCTCCTCCTTCCCTTTGTGATAGAACTCAGTTCAAACTTGTGTCAGAGCGTCCTGCCTGTCAGCTCCCATCACAGACAGTCTGATCATTAACAGCGGCAGCAGGGAGGTTTCTCAGACAGGAAGCAGCGACGTGTCGTCAGCTCTCTGCTGCTGCTGCTGCTGAGTCCTTCAGGAAACTCCATCAGCCTGGTAAACATAAACAAAAACAAGATCCAGGCTCTTCAACCAGGGAAGGACCAGCAGAGCACGTTCAAACATTCTCAGTGACGTTTTGTGGTATGATGAAGGAAAAGATCCTAATCTGTTCATTTGTTACTGTTTGATGTGTCTGTTAGAAGATGTTTTTCCTTGTCTTCTTCACACACTCCAAAAATGCATTTCCTGTCCTGTTGTCTCATCACACCATGGGGCTCATCTCTGGACACTTAAAGGGCCATTCCACTAATCCCAATCCTGAGCTTTTAAAAGCTTATGTAATGGAGACCTTCCTCCCGCAGCGCCTTGGGCCGCTTCATCCCCGACAGTTTGTTCTCCAGATCACAGCTCTGGTTACAGCCACGGAGAGGCAGGGGACATAGCAGAGCAAAGAAGTCACATCTGATGGATTCTGATCCAGGCCAGGTAATATTATCACATCTGTAATTAACATGTGGTCAATTTTAGCAGCAGGGCAACTCAGAGTGGTTAAAGGTATTTAAAAAAATAATAAAAACAAAACATTAGTTATAAACAAATATAGGAGAATTAAAAATAAAAACATTAAGAAATCAAAGAACTAAAGTTTGATTCAAACTAATAACACAGTAAACACATGCAAGCATGACAGTCTGTGGTCTTGATTTAAAATCAATGCTGCTCATCCCAGATCATCTGACAGTCATTTCAAGCAGAAGAGCAACAGTGTGTTTTGGAAAGAGACAGATCCATGTGATCCATTTGAATCACCTGCTGTTGTCTAGTTGACTTTTTAGGAAGACATATAAAGACTAGCCCGGCCTCACCAGGAGAAAGCAATGTGAGGTCAATCTGGTCACATGACTTCATGTTCATAGCGGTAGAAACTGTGACTCACATCGTACAATGTGTTAACTGTTATGAAATATGTAATAATATAAGTAATAATCTTCACCTGAACCCTTACTCTGTTATAACTACAACCACAGGTACACACAAAGCTTTCCCATGGGTGGAAATGACACTAAGCAGTGAATGAAAACGAAGCAGCTGAAGGGGACAGGGGGACTGAGGGATTCCTGGCTGAAGGTCTGCCAGGGCGTCCGTCCCCCTGAGTTTAAAGAGCAGCAACTAATACTGTCTCAGCTCAGTTCTCTAATTTTGAATTCTCTGGATAAACAAGCTTCGAATTAGGATAAGCATGGTGTGATTGTTCTCAGTTAAAGGCTGTAATGACATACAGGTTTATATCGGGTCTGGGGACGATGTTACATGATTCTTCTTTTTTACATTTTTGTTTCAGAAGTGTCTTTAAAATATCATGTGTTTACCATGCTCCTGGTATTAATTTTAACAGCAATGCACACAGCAGAGATGGAAGGGGGAAGCCTGTAGGAGCACGCTGGACACACACACACACACAGCAGGGTTGTCTGATAACCGGAAGGTCGGCGGTTCGACCCCAGCTCCTCCCTAAATATTGGGCAAGGCACTTTACCCGCATTGCCTCCAGTGTACTCACTGGTGTATAAATGCGTATGAATGAATCGGCGGTGGTCGGAGAGGCCGTAGGCGCACCTTGGCAGCCACGTCTCCGTCAGTCTCCCCCTGGGGAGCTGTGGCTACCACTGGTAGCTCACCACTGCCACTGTGTGAATGTGGTGTGAAAGAATAATGCATCTCAATGTAAGCGCTTTGAGTGCCTGCCCAACAGAGCAGAAAAGCACAATATAAGACCAATGCATTATTATTATTATTACGCACACACACAGAGATGCACATTTGTAAACACTGTATTTATTAGATATTGATGAAACTGGAACAATAAATGTTTATGAAGTAAAAAAGACTACAAACCATAGAAGAAGAAGACACTATAAATCCCAAAGTGTGAACATTTTCCTAATTTCCCGTATATATTCCCCTGTGACCTTTGACCTCTTAAACTCCAACAACAAATACATCGTTACATTCGTCACGTGATGAATGATGCTATGATGAAAAATCCCCTTTTTCTTCTTTAAGTGCCTCCGCCTACTCCAGATGAGCTGCTCTGCCCTCACAGCAGGATAATTCAGGTGCACAGAGATGTCGGCCATCTTATCAGGCTGCAGATCAGCCGCTAAAGTGTGTGTGTGTGTGTGTGTGCGTGTGTGCAGAGTAGAAAGTGCTGTAATGTAAACACTGAATGAACTGTCGCTGCCATCAGCCTCAGGCAACCCTGCATTGACAGTCTGAAGGCTCTGCTTTGATCTGACTCCAGCTAAATACAGGCGTGTGTGTGTGTGTGTGTGTGTGTGTGTGTGTGTACACTTGCAAGTACAAACGTGTGATTGTGTGTTAGAGAGAGAGAAGCTGACAGGTTTTGTTTGGGTGTGTGTGCAAATGTGTCTTGAGTTGATCTCTCCTTCTTCATGTGTGTGTTTGTGCTTCACTGCTGATGTATTGTGTGTGTGTGTGTGTGTAGCTGCATGCCTCTCTGGGTCAGCAGTGTCTCGGGTTTGATGCCGACGCTAAAATCTGCTGCAGCTTACCTCGTGCTACCTGAGGCTGAGAGGACCCTCACACTCACACAGCCTATCTTCTGCCTACAAATATGCAGTTTTTAAAACAAATGATTGATTTCTATCAAGCCATGAAGATATTTTTAACTAAAGCACCATAATAATATTATGCTGTGACAGCTACATGTGCATGGTTACCATACATCCTTTTATGGCTCAAATATCACCTTTAATTCCTGAAGACACTGTTAAATTGCTCTTTTATTTTGGTCGATCAAAGGAAACATCAGCAGTAATGGCTGTGGTCTGACTCATCCAGCAGTGTAACACCTCTGGGATTATGAGGAGAGCAGGATGTAAAGAAAGGTGACTCTGCTCACCTTAAAGCTGAATTTACAGCAACAAAAACAATAACACTGTGCACACATTCATATTTACGAGACCTGATGTTTTTTACAGAAAATATCATGATGTGGCTTCTTGGTGATGTGGTATGCATATTGGACGTGTCCAGGTCCTGTGTCTGTAAAACAAGTCCAAACCATCAGTCCTCCACCACCGTGCTTGACAGTGTGTATGAGGTGTTTCTGCTGAAATGCTGTGTTTGGTTTCCAGTAGACATGGTGGTGAACATTAAGACCAAACACCTCCACTTTGGTCTCATGTGTCCATAGGACATTGTTCCACCAGTCTTGTTCTTTGTTCAGATGCAGTTCAGTGAACCTCAGTCCTGCTTCCATGTGCTTTTTAGACAGAAGAGTCTTTCTCCTGGTAACCCTTCAAACAAACTGTACTTGTTCAGTCTTCTTCTAACTGTGCTGTCACATTAACTCTGAGCATGCTCAGTGAGGTCTGTAGATCTGACATGTAGCTCTTGGGTTTTTATGTACTTCTCTGATCTTGGGGTGAATAATCTGGACGTCCACTCCTGTGTAGACTGACAGCTGTCTTGAATGTTTCCACTTGTGAATAATCTTTCTCACTGTAGAACACTGAACTCCAAATAGTTTGAAATGGTTTTATAAATCTTTTCAGATTGATGTGCTGCAACAGCTGCTTCTCTAACACCATTGTTTATGTCTTCCTCTTTGTCATGGTGTTAACACACACCTGAATGTTCATAGAGGTGATGATCAGTCCATCAAGGACTGATCATCACCTCTATGAACATTCAGGTGTGTGCACCTGCTGCAGCTCACACTGTTAAATCCTATGGAAGCAGTGAGAGGGGACGCAGTATTGAACACATGCTTTTTCTGTTTTGCTGTATGAATAATGGCACAGTAAATAAAAGCTGCATGATGTGTTACTAGTTCTGTTTTCTTGAGTTCTCCTCATGTTGTCAGGGTAAGTGATTACGACTCAGGTGAGGGAAAACTTGGCCACAATGAAGCTGCTGTTCAGATCAATAAGTATGTCTGCTGTTTCATGTGCTGTAGTTATGCCTGTAACCAAAGGAAGACAAACAAACATGATATGACCGATTTTTACAGCCACTGAAGCATTCAGTCATATTTTTGTCAAACATAAAGAATATCTGCAGTCATAAGAAATGATTTGAACCGTTTGCGTTTTGCCCTCGGGACCATCAATCAGTAGAAATAAAGAATCATTCGGAACCAAATGAAAGAGCTCCTCATTTCAAAAGCTTCTTGGTGCATGACCTGCACCGGCAGCCCAGTGGACGCTGACTTCCTGTCCTGTGCGAGAGCTGCCAGTCAGGGGAGCGGCTGTCAGTTTACAACGGAAGCTGCGGCTGGACATTTTACACCGTCTTTCCTGGAAACCCAACACTTCAACAAGCAGCCGAGCAGCAGGAGGGAGGAGAGAGAAAGTTTTCACTCACTCCTTGGAGACGTGAGAAGATGAATGAGGGAGGAATTTAAAAGTGCACAACAGGGGCGATAATGAGGCAATTTGGGTCATTGGATGGACGTGCAATGTTTGATTTCATCCGTCTGTCATCGCATTGGTTTGTTTTTGAACCACAGGAGAAACAGTCAATGAAGATCTGGTCACATGTGGAGACACAAATAAAAAAGACACATTTTTCAAATAATCAACACAAACCATGAGCGTACGAGAAGATTGTTTTTTATATAAAAGTTCTTTTAACACACTCACCTGTGCACATACATACACACAAAAACACATGCTTGTAAAGAAGTGGTCCAGCCTCCCTGACCCTCCCCCTCTCTTTGATTCTCTCCTCCTTTCTCCTTGTCTGAGTTGCTCCCTGTCATCAGCAGCCCCCTCTAGGGAAGGTGTGTGTGTGTTTGATGGAGAGTGAGTGTGTTAAGCTTTTAGCAAAGAAGGTTTTTGTTCATTTGTTCACATCTGGGCTGCTTCTGACTTTTGGGTCCAAGTGTTGTGCTTGAATAAATCAGTTTCAATCAGGGTCAGCAGATAATTCTACTTTAGAATGTAAATGATCTAATTTGAAAGAGGGAAAAAGAGAGGTCCAGATCTTCAGAGCAAAGAAGAGATGAAGGTGAGTAAGGTGAGGCGCACTGGGTTTGACCCTGGGGCAACCCCCATGGGTGGAGGGGCAACACCGGGACTACCGGTGGTCCACTTCCTTATCTTTCAGGCGAAGCGCCCCGCCGAGCCAGCAGGTCGGGGTATCAGGTTCGGGTCAGGGTGAGAGGTCGTGACCTCTGCCTAGGAACAAGAGCTACTGTTCTGCTCCACTCGAGCTTTTAAAAAGAGACGCCTGTTTTCA
This sequence comes from Parambassis ranga, assembly GCF_900634625.1. Taxonomy (NCBI): domain Eukaryota; kingdom Metazoa; phylum Chordata; class Actinopteri; family Ambassidae; genus Parambassis; species Parambassis ranga. Next base: position 1,116,169 of record NC_041035.1, read on the forward strand.
GAGGGGTTCTGAGAAATCAAAAAGTGAACCAGATCAAATGCCAAAAGCCTTGTGGACGTGTTTTCACCTTTTGTTTAAAATAGCTTGACATGACTGATTTATTTAATTCACACAATTGTAAAACTATCAGGGTCGGTGTTATCCCCCTCAAGAAGTGTGAGAGGTTTTATCAGGAAGTTTAAAGAGAGTCCAACAGAACAAGACTGGCAGAGACAGGAAGAGAAACATGTGGAAGGTTCTGGAAAGAAGACTAGAGAGAGATGAGTCTAAAGAGCCGAGAACAGCTGCAGAGATGCTAGTGAAGGATTGAACCAAGTCTGGACCTGAAGAGTCAGAGAAGACCGTCACTAGAGTCCTGCACAGGAATGGACTGTCAGACCAAGACGATTCAACATGATTCAAACACAGTTCACATGGTGGTGGCAGTGTAATGCTGTGGGGATGGTTCAGTGTGTCAGGACTGAGTATCTTAAAACCTAAAGCAGACAAACTGGGTC
>NC_041035.1:1119165-1152434 GCF_900634625.1 Parambassis ranga
CATGTGATAACTTTTCAGACTTATGGATGTGTTGTCTTAGCATACAGTATGTACCTGTGAAAACTTTGTATCACAGCATGTGCTCCCTCACAGCCTAATGCAGTCCTCAGATTCTATCCCATCCTGTCCCCCTGCTCTGGAGGTTAAAGCTGAGAGCTATAATTATACTGTCTGGCCCAGAACCACCTGTGTGTGTGTGTGTGTGTGTGTGTGTGTAACATTACACCTCTGCATAAGGACACATTAGTCAGCTCCTCGTTACCTGCAGCCTTTGAAACCTGCCTGCTCTCTGGTTGAACGCAGCATCATTCCGAGTGATCGCACTTATCTACAGCAGTGGTCCCCAACCACCGGGCCGGGGACCGGTACCGGTCCGTGGGTCATTTGGTACCGGGCCGCACAGAAAGACTGAGCAAAACATATATTATTCATTATCTGAGTCTGAAAGCTGTTTCATTTATAAATCGATCAGATTCATCCGCTTGTGCCTTTAAGCACCTGCAGAGGCTTGTCTCGGTCACGGGATACGGAACCCCAAAATTAAGCCCACAAGCAGCAAAAATGAATAAAAAACAAACGTCTTTGGAGAGCTTCTTCGGAAAGGGGAAAAGGCCAAACGAGGAGACAGAAGAAGAGGAGCCTACCCCTTCAAAGAAAAAGAAACCTGCGTTTAAAAGACTATATCAGGAGTCCTATTTAAAATACGGATTTATTGCAACAGGTGATTCTCACACACCAAGTCCGCTCTGAGTGATGTGGCGACAGACTCGCAAACAAGGCAACGAAGCCTTCAAAACTGCGAGACCGAGCACCCTGCATTAAAAGACACGCCATGGAAGAAAACATGAACAAGAATGACTGAAGCAATTAATGACGGCCAAAACAAAATTACGGAGTGGACTGGACATAAGAAACACACTTCGGGTGTCATGTCTCCCATTATCCCCAGATGGGACCGCCTCATTGCTGAGAAAGCTCAAAGGCTCCCACTAGTTAAGCATAAGAGTAAGAGTCTGTTTATGCACTTTTTTTTTTTTTTTTTTTTTTTTTTTTTTTTTTTCTGTGCCGGTCCGTGAAAGTATTGTTTTACATGATACCGGTCCGTGGTGCAAAAAAGGTTGGGGACCGCTGATCTACAGTTCACCTCGGCCTGTCACTCACACACACACGTGCATTTGTAACTAAAAGCCTTCAGGTAGTCTGACGCCTCCGTAGTGGTCGACGCGTCATTCTGCATACTTTCAGCATATTTTGGAGACACATCATCCTCATGCAGCAGGAATGTTCAGTCGCTCTTTTTTGTAATATTGTTAAACGTATGTTGGCACGCTAGCTGCAGCCTCCTGAAGCATATAGGCCTACTGTACGTCCATTCAGGGCCATTCAGGGTGTCATAAGTACGGAGGTCAAAAAATGTTCTATTATAGAAAATTATAAAACATTCTATAATTGAAGAAAATGTTTCATTAAATTCTGATCACAATTACATTTTCAGTACTATTAGATCTATATAGATATATATTAATATATCTAATTAAGAGCATCTTATGAAATTTGGCAAGTGTGTGTCTCAGAGAAAGCTGTGGGCATCAAGAGAAGAGAGAAGGTGTGATCAATGAATCCAACAATACACCAGCACATATTGCAATAAATATATAAATATGGCCTTAAAGAAGAAATGCTTCAAGATTGAAACTCGCCCTTGATCTCTCTGTTTTTCTGTATATTCTGGCTGTCCCATGAACTTCTCCTGTCCTGCCAACTATCTTAAATAAGTAACCAATTTATGGAAACATATCTGACTGTCTTTTGTCTCTGCTCAGCATCTTTTCCATCTTCCTACTGTCAGCAGACTGCATGTATGCAGTAATACCAGTCCTTTACTCACCCAGAAAACATTTAGAACTGATCCTACCTGGTCCTACTTCGGTCTGAACGGAGTCCAGCAGTTTTTGAGGACAGCAAAGACACTGGTTTGATTCGGATTGAGTGCAGACGAGTGTGATTTGAAAATAGTCTGAACATATCTGGCTTCAAAGCAATCCAGATTCTATCCCACTCTAGCTGGATTGACCTTCATGAGACCCATCAAAGGTGAACCAGACTGCCCGACACTAAGTTAAGTAAATGTGAGGCAGGTGTGCTCAGGATTGTGGTGTCTTTGTCAGGATCCATTGTCAAGTTGTTGTAGTCTTGGTTTTTCTGTACTCTTTGGTTGTCTTGGTTTCTGGTGTGTTTAGTTTCTTGCTGTTTTTAGATTCATTGTCCTTTCCTGTCTTATTTTGAAAGTCTTGTCTTCTGCAGTGCATTTTATTCATGCATGTTCATGTAGCGATCACAGATCCAACTGTTTTACATATATATTTTGTTTGTCTGATTCAACACAGACAGCGCTGAAAATCAACAATCATACATTTACAAACTGAGACTAAATGTTTAATTTCATATCAAAGCTGTGACATGGTGAGACTTTCCAAGAGCTTGGACTGATGAAGCTGCTTGGAGGATTCGGCAGTAAAGTCTTCTCTCTCTGCCCGCAGCTCTGAGCTGTCTGTCTGCTAAGGTACTGTTAAAGGTAAGAGCTCTCAGTCCTCCAGTCATTTATTATAAATACATAATCATTACACAAATATACAAACACTTAATAACACAGGCGATCAGAAAAAGGTGGGACATCGGGTTATCGAGGACCTTTGCTGCACGTAAGCAGAGTAATTATTACCACACGCGGCTTATAGCCACCTCAGAAGAGGTCTGGACCTTGGTTTGTGTTTCTTATAAATCATGGAAAAAAGAAGAGTTTTGCTACTTGCTTATTGAGAGGAACATTACATGATGTTTTGTGGCTCTACTTAGAGGCCAACAGAAAACAAGGGTATTATTCACAGCAGATTTTAAGACACCATTCATCTCCCTCATATAAATAATATATTGTAGAAACAGTAGAAAGGCTTTGAAGAAAAAAAGATTAGATGAAATTGGCCAAGAGCTCTTTTTTCGGCCTCTATTCAGTGATGGATCAGAGTTTATAAGTGGAACAGACACACTGTCGGACTTGTTGACAATCAACAGTGTGCCTTTAAAACCGCCCCCCCCACTGCACTGTGCACATTTACACAGCGGTCTCTACAAATGCTAGCACTGCGGCTAACAGGAGCGTACTCTGAGTTCTAAGGCAACTTGGAGAATAATAATCTGAACATATTCTGTAGAGAATATCTGCATTCCTGGTGTCACCTCCCACTGCTCTGTCAGAGAAGCAATCATTTAACAGCCTCCATCAGGATCAGACTGATGTGTTATCAATACATTAATTGGATAGTTGGATTAGCTGTATGAGCCGGTGTCAGGTAGGACTGAGCACCGGCCCTGCTCAGACTGACACAAACAGATGAGATGAGCTGCAGGGAAACGGCAAGAACAATGAGACCGAACACACAGGGAGCGCCCCGCCTAATCCCCTCCATGGTAATTGTATTGGAAAGAGGCTGAGTGTGTGTGTAGCTCTCCCCTGCTATGGGAGGGAGGGTCAGCATCACTATGAAAGGACAGGAGGAAGGAAGTTTGGCCAGCAAGATAAAAGCTGATTTAATGAGAAAGTAAAAACCCACAGAGACTCTTAATCTGCTGGAAAACTTGTCCTGAATGATGGATGGCAGAGTAATGTGTGTGTCTGTGTCCCTGTGTGTGTGTGATCTTAAAATAATTAAAGCACTGTGTGAGGGTCAGTAAGTGCTTCACGCACCGCAGGTGCTGCCGTCCCTTTAACACTGATCCAGCCTTGAGCAGGTGTAGAAACAGGAAAATCTCCAGGGCAAAGCAGGTGATCGTGGACTCAGGTCAAGGCCTCATTGGCCAGTTTGAGGATCAGTGGTCCAATCCTCATCAGGATATAATTAATAAACTCTTGGGGCAGGAAGAGAGCTCATTCATAGCTGCATCTTCTCTGTGCCTGTTATCTAACTTCTTGGGCTTCTCTGGCCAAAAGACATCCTCCACTACAGGGGTACATGGCACTAACGCAGACACAGTTCACTAAACTGCATCTGAACAAAGAACAACACTTGTGGAACACTGTCCTATGGACACATGGGATTTGTTTGGTCTTAATGATCACCACCATGTCTGCTGAAAACAAAACATAAAAACTATGAGGCCTTAGGAGGGCCATGCATAAGTGAATGATCTGAAGCAGTGTTGTGAATGGACTGATAGAACTGAAAAAGTCTACTCTGCCAATCCATCCACACATGATCATGAGTAGATAACACTTGAAGTCTGATCACCATCAAGTGTTTGAGCTCTAATTCACAGACTATGCTTGTCTCCTAAAGCCTTCGCTTCATGGTAAGTCCAGTTCCCTCAGAGGGTTGGCCCAGTGTGAGACCTGGAGAGCTTTGCTCCATGGTAATGCTGTTAAACAGTGGACATCAGAGTAGCAGCAGAATTAGAGGGTTAAAGTCCCACCGGGTCCTCCATAGTTGGCATCCATGCACTCATGGGACTGTAAGGTGTCTGGATAAAAGCCTCCATTAAATCCAATGTTTGGGTGGAGTCTCTGCTCCTGCTCACCTCTGGCTCCTCTCTGCTGTAACCAGATTAAGAGGCAAGTTGATGAATCATCTGTCAGACAAAGTTAAAAAAGACATTAGAGATAGTGGTGGGAAATCACTCTCCCTCACACACAGATGCACAGAAGCGTGTTTTATTGCCTAAATTGATTAAGTGAGGTCAGTGTAGCAGAATGAAACTGTGCTACAGAAAGAGCAAAGAAAACTGTTTAAAAAGAAAATTCAAACAGCACAAAGAAAAGGAGCGATCATCAGTTTGTGTGTTCTACTGCTGATCAGCCATTTTTATTTGTCTAGGCCTTTAGCGTGGTGTCGGCTGTCTGGGAAGACAGAGGTCAAAGGTCAAACCAAAAGAAAACTGCTCCTGTCCCCCTAAAGAACCCTTTGACCTCCTCATTGGATTCTGCTGCTGTCAGACGCTACTTGTGTCTTACTTCCAGCCAGATCAGCATCCAGCTCGGGTGCCCTCCAACTCGACCTGGGACCCCTTTTTAAATCCATCTCTCTCACCTAGATGAAGCACCCATCTCATACGGAAGCACTTATAATCTGTCCCTCTATCTATTGCACATATGGCTGCACTGACAGAAGGAGGAGGAGGTCTGAGCCATACATATTATGCAATTATCCATACATAATAATTAAATATACATATTCATGTATGCATATATCACAAGAAATATATACCATATATTTACCCATATTATGGGTATATATATATATGTATATATATATATATACATATTTATTGTATAGTATATATTATGTTATTATATATTACTAAATATTACACATTAATACAAAATTTAATACACGAAATATATTTTGTATCAATTATTTTAAAATTAAATATATCATATGTAATTTTGAATGTACTATACTAAGGCTATTGTACCGCTCTACTTAAGTATATTAACAGCATCAGTAAAAAGAAATAAAAAGAAAGAAGCAATTAAACTCCAAGCTTTTCTCTTCTACAGTGAAACCCCACATTGCCCAAGCAGAAACTAATAAGTGCACTTTCTGGCTCAGGTCTTTGTGAAGGTTTTTTAACAGGTTTGATTGGGTCACCAATTTCATTCAGCTAGACAGATGACGGGGTCAGCTTTCAGTTCAGGTGAGAGAAAGAAAGCAGAAGAGTTTTTCTGCAGCTTCTTCTACGACAGGCCGAGTTTCATTTCTCTTGTATAAACTCTGCTGACACATGCAGCTCCAACAAAGATACACTGAAGGGGTCAATCATACACTCGGTCAATGCATTCCTTCCTTCCCCCTGAGCTTCTGTCTGTCTCTCATTTCTTTTCTTCTTATGGGGTGGTGATGGGGGTGAGGGGTTTGAGAAAACAAAAACTCTGGAAGAAAGAGTGGAGAAAGAGGAGAAGACAGAAAGAAAGAGAGGAGAAGAAAGAATGAGGGGAGAAGTTAAAGTCAATAGGAATCTTTTTTTTCTTTTTTTTTTACCACAAGCGGACAGTGTGACAGGTAGCTTTCATCATGGGCCGCCTTGTCATTCAGCATGATTAATGGGCCGCCCAGGGACTACCAGGGCATTCTGAATGAGAAATATGACTACTGTCTGCTAATTTGTTTAGCATTGAGCTACTTAAAGGGACGCAGGCTGTGTGTGTGTGTGTGTGTGTCTGTGTGTGTGTGTGTGAGACAGCTCCATCCATTGTAGGGAAAAAAACGTCTGAAGATAAAGCATGTATATGCTGACAACTCAACACACAATAAAGTTTTGATTGACACCCTGTCAATCCAGAGAGGGTCCAGACAGGAATCGAGAGGGGAGGGGGGATCAGTTGGGTTCCTACAGCTGTCAATCATTCTAACAATGTGCACCAGGGTGCCCTCCCCCTACTGGTACCACACACACACACACAAACACACACACACACAGACACACACACACTATTTTCCAGTGCTGTCAAATAATCCAAATGAGTAATATCCGATTTTTTTTTAATCAAACTTCCTCGATTTTGGCAATTAAAGTTGTGTTAGTAAATTTTGACCTAATCTTTAAATGGTTTAGTCTATAATAGTACTTTTACTACTCTAAAAAAAGGTGGGTTTTTTTAACCCATGAATTTTGTAGAAAATTGTGTGTTAATGAGTTGCCCTGAGACAATTCTGACTGTAAGAAAGTGTATCAATAAAATGAATTAGATTTCAAATCAAATAGAATCTAAATTGTCCAGCAGAGGAGGGATTTTCTGCTCTAGCTGCTCCAGTTCTACACTGCAAAAATCCAGTTGGTCTTCCTCACTGTCCGGTTTACACCAGGGCCCAAACAGGACTTCTCATGACATGATTAATATACTGCTGGCTTTAGGTCTCTATGTCCATGGAAGCATGTTAAATAGTGACAAGACCCTTTAAAAAAGAGCAGTGAGAGTGTGTGTGTATGCAGTATAGGTATAAGTACGGTAGAGGAACAGTGGCAATAAATGTATGGTCCCTCAAGTAAAGCGTTGGGTCTTGAATCCTCTTCTGAGGCCTGTTGTCTTTCTGCCTGAAAACCGTGTTATTAGAAGACCACACTGTAAACAGACAGCTGTACAATCAAGCAATGGTGGATGATGGCCCCTGGGAAACAGTTAATCAGTGAAAAGGGTGCGTTCACACACTGCGTGAAAACTTGTTACTACACTGCTGAATACACAGAGCCCCCTCAACTGCTTCTGCAAAACCAGACAATCACAAGTGGAGCAGCAACACCCTACATGGCTGAATGATGCCACCAAGACAACACAGACTTCAAAACACCTCCAGACAGCGAGAGAGACGAGCGGACCTTTGAAGCAGAGGCAAGGCGAGCAGGGGATCACAGAGATTGATGCAGCCACACGCAGCTTTTCAAACCAAACTTAGAGTTGTGACAAGTGGTGATTAGCAGCATTTGTGTCTTTGAGCTCCACCCTCTGTCTGTCTCCAAAAAAAATCCACATCCGCCCTTTTTTCTGTTATTTACAGTTTGGGATCCACATAAGGTCTGTGCGACTGGAAGGTCGGAAGTTTGTGTGCTAAATGTGTGAATTCTGTTGAAAGTAACAGACTACACACTGTTTGTCCTTATTTAAGGATATGAAACTTCTGAGAGCTGTTTTTCTGATCAACTTCCACACATTTTTAAAACTGTAGACTGTAAGATGAACCATGTTTGCTCCTTTGCTGTCATTACACTGTACACTGACTGTAATCGTTAATGTCTTCATGCTGTGCTCAGCCCTGTTTCCTTATGTAAGGTCACTGTTTTGAAATCATGTTTGTGAGTGTATTTCAAATGTTTATACTTCTGCTTTCACACAAATGTTAACATGTAAGTAATACCTTTAAAGGTCAGCTTCACTACATTATTCATTTAACATGATTTTATCCTAACAAATCAAATTCAAGCTACAGAGCTAGATACTGATGCCTCCTTACCTGATTCCATGAAGGTACTGCAGTGCATCTGGAGAGGGCGGGGATTGAACTGATGACCTCACACATGGAATATAGACATAGATGAGAACCGAAACTTGACTGTATGGCAAACTACAAGTCGATCTTTCTACTTTAGAAGTCTTCCTCCTTTGAGCTACATGTGTCTTTGTACAAACCCATTAGGTGTAACACATACAGCCCTTCATTTCAGCAGACCTAACCAGAGAGGTTCATTTTTACAGTGCACACTCCTGCAGTCGTTTGGCAATGGAGGTGACTGTTTTTGCTCTGAGCACTCGGTGGGAGCGGATCTGAGCGCTGAACCATAGCAAAGCAGAGTAATTGTCTCTTTCCTCCTTAACAGGATTAGAGCCCAGCGGTGTGGTGGGTTCAGCCTTCCAGTCAACCGTACGGCTGGAAGCCGCTCGAGGCTGCCAGCTGGTCAACTACTAATGTTAGCTGGGGTCATTGAGCTCCTACAGGGTCTGTGGACAAGGAGGAATGAGAGGCTTGCAGGTTGATGCTGAATTTTCTCATTAACAGCTAAGTGCTGGTTGCTTGGTAGCTATTTCACAGAGATTGTGAAATATGTAATTTAATTTTGCAGCATGTTCCAGGCGATATAGCCTAGTAGCAGTTAAGATGTGCCTGGGTAGTTTAGCAAAGGAGAAAATAGTAGCTACCAATGGATAGATACTTTAGTCTGGCCCTAAAAACTCAACACTGATTGTTAACTTGACACTGCACTGCAGACAAATTTAGAATGCACTGCAGGAGGCAAACACCACTATAGCAAAGAAGAGGAAGATGAAAAAGAAAAGAGACCAATAAGAAGGGAATTTGGTGTGATGTGACATCACAAATTGGGTCAACAAAAATGTGACCAGCCCAAAGTCCCTATGGCTATGTTGATGCAAAAACATGTACATGCAGTAAGTAGTTTCATCATGAACCCACCAAAAGGTTCAAACTCATTAAAGACAATTATGTAAAGCCTCCCTGAGCTGTTAAAAACCTTGTCCGTGGACACAAAAGAGGGTGCTGCCACTGGGTGGTCCATTTAACCTGTACATACATTAAAGGCCATATTGTTCATAAGACCTAATGTAAATCCCATGATGTATATCACTTTCTGCCCAGGGCCAATGTGAATGTGATATGATAATGACAAAGTGAAGATTAATGTGAGGTGACATAATAACAGCAGGAAGGTTACATCTTCTAATGAAGGGGGGTGTGGCGGGTGGAACTGCCTCAGGCAGGTTTTGGTGTTATCAGTGAGTGTGTGGCCTTGTGTTTCATCTCTTAGAAAAAGGTTTCAAAGGAGTAGGAACAAACGAGAGCAAAAACAACTGAACAGGTCGGCATGTTCACAAAGTCTGAACAATTTTGGAAAAGTTACCATATCCAGGGAGTAAAGGGCATGTTTTTAAAAACTAGATGTCAGTAGACAGACAAGTTACCTCAACACGCTCTCATACACATCTTCGCACTCTAATGACACTTATTACAAGCAATTACTCCATGTATCTTGGGCTGCTGCCCTCCAGCTCTTTGAAGCATGTGGATTATTCCCTCTGCTTCAGTTTAGGGCACCATATAGTGAATTTAGCCTTACTGTAGTTTATTTACTTAATTTTATCTTAGTTTTTATCTTATTGCATGTTAATTATTATATGTTCTTTGTATGCACCAATCACTAAGGCAAATTCCTAGTAATGTGAACCCCCTTCACTTACATGGCAATAAACATGATTCTGATTCTGATTCTGAATTCATTGGGAAAGCAATATACCTCCGTCATTTTCTGTCGCCGTTAATTACGTCATTGCTGTCACAAATAAAACGTGGCATCTCTACCAGCTGCGGCAAATAAACCAATTAATAAAACAAACACAACAGATCATTGTATTTGTAAGACAGGTAAAGTAACTTCCGTCCCGGTCTTCTTGCCGGTCTGCACAACGTATGACGGTATATAGCGGTGACCAACGGATTAACACTCATGAAGCATTGTCGGATACATTAAGGGCCGTATGGTGCCTAAAAACTCTCACCACATATTCGGACTGTATTATAAACTGGTGAAGGCACTGTATAGTGCCATATATAGTGATTAGGGAGTGACTATAAGATTCTTAGTCATTTCATGCACAGTGTGTGCAATTTCATCAGTTCAGTGAAAACGTCTTCAAGACGTCAGTTGCCGCGCTTTAAACAGGTTTTCAAATATATGGAATACAAGGAACCACCTTAATGACACAGAAGAAATATGATAGAGGACTGGCAGCTATGCACAACGAGCTAGTGCCTTGCCTTTGATTTTCTATTTCAACGTTAGCAGGGTAACCTAACATTCCTAACATTGATGTACATTAAAACACTGGGGAACTTCAAAAAGTGAGAATGTTTTTGGGAAAAAACAATAAATACTGTATCAACATGTAGGTGCATCAGCTAACCTGACTGTAGCACATTACAAAAGCCTAATTACAGTGTGTGTGGTTTTGGTGGTAGCTCTAACCCAGGCAGACACGTAAACATTCGGACTGATCTTATCTGCAAGCAACAGATCCATTTCAGTCCAGTATGCAAATGAGTCTGATGTAATTCTGTCTGTGTAAATGTTTGACTTAGTCATTATAGTGGCTGAATGTGGACTTAGCTAATGACATTTACTTTGGTTACTGATGGTGAGCAGTCTGCAGGAGGGCTCAGTGATTCCATATAGAACTTACTACTTATGACTTATGTGACAGTGTAACAGGTTTGACTTGCAGTCGGGAGCAGTGACACTGCATCGATTTTATTGTACCAGCTGACAGATAAGCAGACCTCCCTGAAAACCCTGTCCTCTAATGAGTCTTATTTATCTGTGTTATCAGTGGCAGAGCAGTTAGCCAGCTGATAGCACTGATGATCGTCTGCTCACTATGTTTACTCTCAGATAACAGCGGATCAGATTCAGACTTCGCTGTCCTGCAGTGACATCTGACATATGTTGGAATGCTTTCAAATACTTTAATAAAAAGTAGTGAAAACACTGTTTTACAGAACATACTGGAGTCACATTGTAGTTTAGACACATTTACTGGATCCTTTTTAAACATTAGTGTGAATTGTTGTCATAGTTAACATATGAAATATGAGATTACAGCAACCTTTACTCACTGACTGTTCACTAAGTTCATGTTTTGGGGGGCTGTATCTGGCACACTATCTGTGTGTATTTGTTGTTATTTTTTATTAAAATTAGATCAAACTTAATACACACTGTGAAGCACGGTGGTGGAGGACTGATGGTTTGGGCTTGTTTTGCAGCCAAAGGACCTGGACACCTTGCAGTCATTGAGTGGACCATGAACTCTGTATACCAAGCATAAAACGTTATGGCACTCGTACCGAGCATCATTCTGCTATTATCAAACAGCTGCCTGCTAAGTCTATTAACAGAATGAATGACTAACAAAGTAATGAGAGAGAGGAAAGGCGAGAAGGTAAAGATATACAGTAAGTAGACTTGAGATTGTGTCTTTACAAACACCTCGATACCCAACAGGGTGCTAACTGATTCAGAGCAGAAGGCATGTGTGAGTGGATGCTACCTGTGCTGTTCTGATAACATCATGAATGAAAATAGTGCTAATTATCACACATCATTTATACCACTCAGAAAAAAACTAAATGTATGTACATCAAATTGCAAGTTTAAAAGTGAAGTATATTTTTCTCTAACAATATTGTCCCGGATGTTACACAGCGATACAGAGCAGATATATATTTGTGTGAAAACAGTACATAGTTCAGTGGGACCTTTATCTGATAACCCGCATCAGTCTGGTATTTAATTATGAAATTTAGGGTGTTTTGTCTGAATAAAACTTTTATCTCTCCTAACTTGAATATTGTACATTATCCTGTAATATGTGTGGCCAAACAAAGCTGCTTCCTGCTCTGGCTGTGGAGACGTGCAGGTGCTTTAAAGTGTATTTTTCTGAGCCTCAGTCACAACAAAAGAAAGAATGTGAAGGATTCTTGTGCAGATGCAGCACATCTCCCGCGGACCCTGCAGATTTGTTCTTACCTGTTTGCCATTGCAGAAGACACATACCTGCTCTGTGAGGTGTGTTTAGCAAATATTGCAGGATGCTGCACACTGACATGTTTCTCTCTCTCTCTCACACACACACACAGCACATACTTGAGCTTACCTTCATACAATTAAGTTAAACACACAGAAATACATACAGAGGTGAATCCACCATTATATATGTTCACACACATTCCGCTGGGTTTGGGCAGATGCACGCCTCCACCCCCAAACTTCACATTTTCATTATAGAGTTAATAAGACATCCATCATTTTTGACTGTTGTGCATACAGCATCCAGTGTAAACACAGTTGTCATACTCCTTTATGTTGATTTGATCTTTTGGCAGCCTGCCATTCAAGTTCAAATTGAAGCAAAGAGGTAGAGCTGGACTGAAGCTAAGGGGGCAGATTATGTTTAGGCAAAAGGCAAAATATGCTGCTTATTTCTGCTGAGTGGCTCATTTTAACCTTAAGGCATATGGTAATTCATTTACTTTTGGACAGGGCCTCAAGAGGTTGCAGCTTGGTGTACAAACAATTTATCAATCAATAATTCTGATTAATTCTGAGGTCAGTGCATGAAAACTGAGATAAATAATAACATTTAAAAGAACATCCCACAGATATGTGGTTATTTTCATGGTAAAGGAACATATGATAGTGTTGGCCAACATCAAAGCAGGGTGGGGATGGATGGGGGTATAGACAGGGTGGTAGACGTTCCCCTCAGGAGTCCAAGGTTCAGGTCCCCCTTACACCACAAGCTGTTTTTTTTTTACTCACTGCTAAGTTTCATTTTTGCTTGCAGTTGAATTTTGTTTTCACTCGTGGTTGGCAAAGAAAAACTACTGGTTAAGTTTTATTAAAAGCAGAGTAAGGGATGAGGTAAAGATCATGATTCAGAAGACATGTTTTACAAGAAACATCATTTCTTACAGCGGCCGTCATTCTTTGGGCTACCATCACTAGTGCACATGTTGCAGCTACAAGAACTAGTAATAATTCCTGGCGAGGATGGGCCGATCATATCACACCCTTTAAATCAATGGAATTCTGTTTCGAGATTGTTTTGAATATCTGACTTTACTACATTGCCAAACTCAGACCAAACAATGACGCCAGTCTAAGGATTTATGCTTTTCCATCTCTACATAATATGAGGAAGTATTTGTCTCTGGGCTGGCTGTCTCATCCGCACAGGGGCTTGGCGGTTGCACTTTTTTGAAAAGGGCTTGATGAAATGCACATTTGAGTCAACAAACACTTTGAAAGTGACTCACACAGCAGGTTAAATAGCACGCTTGGATTGCGGTGAGGTTGTGACCTTTTTTTGCAGGCCCCTCCCGTCTTCACCTCAGCGATGTACGGTGTCTGTGATCACAGAGGTGATGGAATTATCTTGAGCTCTACTTTCATACACCCAAACTGTTATTCTTCCTCAGCTCAGCTTTCTCTCCTACTTATTATTTTACAACAGACATTCTTTTTCCAGGCTGTCTGTGTTGTTTTTGGATCACAACTTTAATTCTCTTCGAGCTAATGTAATGTGAAAGCTTTTATCATTCTGACAACACAGACACCTACACCTGGGACTGTTTCCTAATTCGCTATTGTTAAGACTTGTCTGGGTGTTACACCCTCCAGGCTTCAATTCTGGACAACTACTGAAAAGATGTGTGCATTTATATCCTGTGGAATAATGGTGTTTACTCAGACAACATTCAGCAGAACATAGTAATGATACCTACAGGTACAAACAGATGGAAATACTGTGCTGTTTAGCTGAGTCTATAAATGTATGATTTAACTCTGAACTGTATCAAAGGTGTGTACCACTCCCTCTAGAGATGCATGATGATGCAAACTCTAAATGTGTCTAAAGAGCTGAGAACCACTGCAGAGATGCTAGTGAATGATTCAACCAAGTATAGACCTGAAGAGTCAGAGAAGACCGCCACTGGAGTCCTGCACAGGAATGGACTGTCAGACCAAAGAACACAGTTCCCACAGGCAAACATGGTGGTGTATGGTGCTGTGTTGGTGTTTCAGTTGTCTGGATCTAGGAATCTTTTTAAAGTGGAAGGAATCATTCAAAAAGATCTGACCTAAAAAATAAAGCATAAAGCGGATACAAAACTGGGTCTTGGTCATTGTTTTCTCTTCTAACATTAAAACGACCCATACGCCTTGTTTCCAATTGTATTTGCCTGTCAAAGCTGATAGCGTTCATTGTGCATTCTCAGTGTAGACTGTAAGATTGTGGGTATTTAATCATCAACATCAACTTATGTGGAATAGGTTAAAGTTCTAACATTTAGAGTGCACTCTGCACGCAGCAACGGAACTTTTGTGTAGGTTGAAAGCTGATTGGTCAGCTCGAATCAAAGAGGGAAGGATGGTAACACAATTAAAACATGTCTCTTGAAAGATGGCCTCTCAGTCTTTTAGATCCACAGTGGAAAAGCAAACAGATCGACAACAGCACACACACAACAGGAGAAGCCTAAACCTCCACTGGCACCCATCCTTGATCAAGCCTTTAAGAGGAGTAAGAGATGGCAGACAGTAGAGACAGTGCGCATTTGTTGGTAGACAAAAAAAAATGTAAGCCATTTATTTTCTTCAGATTAGCAAGTTGAGTGAGTGGCATTGATATATGAGGCCCCATGTTCTTTATCCACTTTCCCAACCTTATCATGGACATCATATTATTTCTGTGAGGGCTTAGAGCAGAACAAAGGTCATGCTGCTGCTTTGTGAAACACCTTCAGTGATCACCATTCCTCCTCACAGCCGCAGGTCTCAGTCCAGGCTTAAAGGTTCAAGGCGACATTGGCTCTGCAGCTTCCGTGTCTTTTGTGGTCAACTTTGAGAGGCTTTCTTTTCACCCCGGGGTGCGCTATACCCGTCAGCACTTGGGCCTATATGCAATTAGTGTCAGGGTCAAAGGTCAAGGCAGGATTTAAGCTTGAGACCTGCTGGTCAGTCAACAAACCCAGGGACCAAATCCCCCTGGACTCTGGAAACCCTGCTGCTGACAGATCTGAGCCAACACAAACACACATACACAGGTCTGATTTGGAAACACAAAAGTTTTCAGCGCACACAGAGAGTAAGGTAAGCACAAACACAAACATGCAGGTCTGTGTCTATACGGAGCTGAGATTTGGAGTCATTACAAAATGAGCCCTATGTGTGAGGCCTATAAAAACACACACATAATTTATACGTATGTATTTCCTTTTTGCATGGGGGCAAAGCAGTTCACACCTGTCACCAGGACGCAAACAACAGCAAGTCACACACATAAACACATACTAGATACACAAAACAAGGACACATGCAGACACACACCAGGCTATCAAACCGCAGCGTGGACCTTCAGATAAAATGAAATGAACTGACAGCGGATAAAAACACGTTTACACACCCACACACACAGGGGATCCACCTGTCTGTTCCAGCTCCCACAAAAACATGAAAGCCTATAATTTAATCGTCATAAATGCTCGGGTGGTGGAAAGTTCAGCAGGCTTCTCAAAGCTTCAGGCTTCTTTCTGTGGTTCCTGCTGATGTCAGCAGCCACCCAGCAACCCTTCTAATTTTCATCATCATCCTCACTGATAAGGAAAAATGTAGGCTTGTGTAACAAGTAAAGGCACCTGTGGCTCAGCAGGTATATCCACAGAGCTGCTGGTTCTGTTCCTGAGTGGGTTAGGTCAACCTAAGAGAAGTTAAAGGTGCTCATTGTGATAATTCGTACCTGGGGAAAAGTTGAGAAATCCCCAATATTGGACATAATCATAGTAACACGCCTACAAGCTGTCCTAACAATAATGCATTAAGACACGCGTGTCTTGGAAGAGAGAATCACATTTGAAATATGTTAAACTTCAGTCTCAAGACAGCAGGAAATGCACACAGGAGGTTCTTATTCAGTCATTCAGAGTCAGAGTAAAGGAAAGTTTAGAAGTGTCAAAAAACTACTGGTTATGTTGTTCTAAGTGACATTTGTATTTTTTAAGAACTTTTTTGCAAATCAGAAAAAGAAGAAGGTACCCTGCAAAGACAGGCCTGCACTTGTCCAAAGCAGGAGATGCACCAAATACAGGATGTGGTAATATTACCACATCCTGTATTTGGTGTCCACCAAGCTTTAACTGTCAGACAGATGGACTCACATTTGTCTCTAGAACACTCTGGTATACAGAGGAGTTCATGGTCCACTCAATGACTGCAAGGTGTCCAGGTCCTGTGTCTGTAAAACAAGTCCAAACCATCAGTCCTCCACCACCGTGCTTGACAGTGTGTATGAGGTGTTTCTGTGTTTGGTTTTCAGCAGACATGGTGTGTTATGTGAGGTTGTGTTTTAAGGACCCAAATGCAGACATGAGGCAAAGGTGAAACAAGAAGTGAGGTTTTATTCAAAAGACAAAAACAACTCAAAATCCAGAAGGAGCAAACGAACAAACATAAGAAGATGGAGCAAACCAACAACCAACGACAAGAGGAAGTAAACTCACAGAGGAGACACAAGGAGGACAGGACTTCCAAATAAAACAGGAAACACAAGCATGGAAAACACAAGACGATACTATGAACACACAGAGGTCAGGAGACAGGAAGGGTAAAAATATGACTACAGGTAATACAGAGAATCAGGACTAGCAAAAAACAAGAAAACATAATACAAAAGACCAAACCACAACATGGTGGTGAACATTAGGACCAAACAGCTCCACTGTGGTCTCATGTGTCCATAGGACATTGTTCCACCAGTGTTGTTCTTTGTTCAGATGCAGTTCAGTGAACCTCAGTCCTGCTTCCATGTGCTTTTTAGACAGAAGTCTTTCTCGTGGTAACCCTTCAAACAACCTGTACTTCTACTAACCTGTCTTCTAATGTACATAAGACAACACAACAATCAAATTATGATTTTATACATCAAAAAACATAGAATTTAAAGAACTGTATAACTGTAAACTGTATAAACACTGTGTGTATCTGAAGGTATCCACTGCCTACTATCTGTTGGATGTAAGGGTCAGCTCAGTCAGACATCATAAAGAGTTATATTTTATTTATGTATGACACATCGTCAGGTTTACACTTGAAGGTCGGGTAATTAATTAATTAAGGTAATTAATGGAACATATTGTGACATCAAACTTCAAAAATATTTATGCAGATACAGTATATGTAGTGTTTTTACTGACAGTAATTTCATATACAACTTTAGTCTCTCGTCTGATTTTTATCTTCTTCATTTCGCTGCCATTTTCTAAACTGTTTTGCAAAATCTACTTCCAAGCTCTATAAATCAGGTTTATTGTTACTATCATGGTTATTGTTGAAATATTTCAACTCAAACCACTGTCGTGGATGTGTGGTATGATTCAGTTATTGTGCAACTCGTAGCAGATTTGTTTATTATCGGTGATAATACACATTCCTGACCCCTTCCCTGAAGCAGGCTGGCTTGGATGAAACATTCCATTCATGTCATGACACCCTGTATTTTAGTTTAACTCTTCACACTGATCAGATCAATACCTTCACTGCTAATATAACCATAGATACCTGCTCAGCAATCACTGGTTGATGTGTTACTGTTCCTTGTTTGTTATAACTTACATTAGATAAACTCCTTCTCCACCTTTTGTGTTTATCATAAATAATGTGTTCACATCATGCAGCAAATCCTCCAGCCTGGTGGTGGACTGCTGTCCTGGTATGGACAGCTTCATCTAATTTTGGCAACTGCAGGGCAGTCGGGGGTTTGGTGTCCATGGTTCTATAGAGCGGCATGCTGCTAAGTCCTTTTTAATACACAACTTTTATGCTAAGCCGGCATAAGGTTGGTAAGGTTCATGCAGCCCTGCAGTAGACCCTGTATGACCCTGTAGTACATTACAAAGTGGGTTAAGATATCGATGGATGGAACTTTACAACCAAGTTTACACTTCTATTACAGTACAAACACCTTGATGATGTCTTATTAGCAACCACCACATTAAAACCGAGGAAAAAATATTAATGGGACATTTACTAAAACTAACCAAAAACCCAAGGACAAATCAAGGACAAAGAACCTGAAGCTGGAAAAACCTTTTACCTGCAGGTTCGGAACAAAGTTGTTCTTCTGACTTAAGGCTGTTCCATACTCCACGAGACAAAGAGCGGAGAACGCGCTCCACGGGTGGTAAGAGATAAAAAAAAGGTCTTTTCCGCACTGAGGTACCATACTCCGCGAGACGCGTGTGTGCAGAACTCCTCATACGGCCCGCCCACTAAACTATAAGGAAAGACTTTACTGAGTTTTTTAACACACCACAAGGACTTGTGCCATGGCAAGAGGGCATTATACAGAGAGGCTGCCTGCAACAGCGTGAGATGTCCGGCGATGAGTTGTGAAAATGCGACATTAAAAGTAACAATAGCAAAGATTCAGTGTTTGTGCCTTTATGACCACATTTGCACATCTACTGTGTTCCAATGTGCCTGCGATACTTCAAACTGTCCGGTGATGAGCTGTGAAGATGCGACATTAAAAGTAACAATAGCAAAGATATACAGACATTGTTAACGAGCCTATTATGCCCGGGTATGTAGGAGTATATAGAATGGTAATAACAGTCACCATCTGGTATGTGTGAATGGCTGTCTGGAGTTATTGGTGACAAATCACCCTGACTTGCCTTTCTTTCTTTCTTTTATTGCTCATCATGCAAAACCGGTATCTGTTGAATCAGTGCTGTTTATACACCTACCTATATACCTGGAGAGGCTCTTGCGCTTCTCCACTTTCATCACGCCCACAATAAATTCCGACCAATCACAGCATGGTTGCCGCACAGCCTTGAAAGACAAAGTTCGGCCCGGACCCTGTGCACAGGAGTGCGGATCAGCGGGCGGTCAGAGACAAAAAATGACGTCATTTTGTGGGCGTAACGTCTGCATGGGGGAAAAATGTCTTTGTCTCGCGGAGTATGGATCCAGCTTTATTAAGAGAAAATCTAACTTTACTTTGACCTTTTGTAAACAAACCAAAGTCTGGACAGCTGTGGCCACTTTAGAGTAGAAAGTTCTTTTAAAAAAAATCCCACTCTACAAATTTTTAGGTTGCTGGTCTCATTTTGAAGGGAACAGCAAGGTGCTGAGGCACAGCGCTTCATTAAGTGAACTCATGAAGTGTGTTAGAGGTCATAGCACATGCAGCGCTGCCTAATAAGAACACCTCCACCCCTCCACCACACCCCTCTTAGGCCCCTCCGCACCCCACCTTCATCAGACACTGGGCCTGTCAGTTAACATCTCAGACCTCCTTACTGGTCCTCTGTTCCGCACCAGTAAGCCGGCCTGGTTACCGTTCACCACTGGTGTGTGTGTGTGTGTGCATGTTCACGAAGAAAAAAGGATTTATCGGATATTTATAATCTGATTCAATCTTTTAAACCCAACTATAGGACGAAGAATCTGCAAAGGAACAGTTCATGATGATACATACATACATCGTGGCTCATCTAACTAAACTTCACTCTGGTTTACAGCTGTAGCCTGATCTGGGATCTGTGAGTTGGTCTTGTTAAACATCAACACCTTAAGTAGTGCTGCCTTTTTCCGGGCTTAGTGTGTGTGTATGTGTGTGTGTGTGTGTGTGTGTTTAGGGATCCAAGTGTGTAAATCACTGAGACAGGAGGCAGCAGCTCTGTGATCAGCTCTGTCTACTGACCACACACAGAAACAAACCTAACCTGACAACACACACGCACACACACACACACACACACTCACGGCTGTCCTTGCTCTGTCAGTAGCCCCTCTCTCTTTCCAGCTGATGAAAGCAGTAGAGCGGTTGGCACGACAGCAGTGAGCATCATTAAGTGCTGCAGCTTGTTTCTACAACAACATATCGGTGATTATTATACTGCGGTACTTCCTGTTTTGGCCCCCACGCCAACTGACACAGGAGGGCTTGGGACCTCCAAGTGTTAAAATAAGAACAACAAATACACAGGAAGCTGTGGAGCTGGATTTAAACCACCTGTTGTTCTCAGAGACATCCGGTTTATTCCTGCTGTTTCAAGGCCTATGGAGAGACTGACCAGCCAGCCTCAGGTGGCCACTCGTGGAACTGCAGGTTGTAGCGCTTCCACGCTGGTATCATGTCATTGTGCTGATGTGTGTGTCATGTTATGTATTTTTTAATATTTAGTAATATCACAAAAATAACTACAAAAACACTGATACACGTGCAAACAAGCTGTCTCTGTCTCCTGCCCCCTCTGCTGCTCTGTTCTCATCAGCGGCTCCCCTGACAGGAGCCTTCCATCCCTTCATCTCTCCTCCCTCCTCCTCCTCTCTCCCTCCATTCTTCAGAGGGGCACAACCTGCACTAATCTGCCACCCGGCGCTGGTTTGTTCCCTCATTCAGCCTTCACGTTCGTGCACAAGAAGAATACCGGCTCCTCTTCCCTCTGTTTTTCTTTCTCATTCTGTTTTTGCTGCCGCGGGGTGAGCGACAGGTCAGCCCTATTAGCCTTTTTCTATGTTAGCGTCCCGCTAAACAAGACAAGCTTTTATTTCATTCACAGAAAGACACACACACATAAAACGTTAGGCACGACCGCTTGTGCATCAACAAGTTCAGTAACCCTTTTGTTTTTCATATTTTCTAAGTCATTTTTTTCTCTTCTCTCATTTTCCCTACTCATTTCTTCTGCTCTTCCATAAACACAGCATTAACTGATGCACCTCTGTTTTTAGCTGGACAGTAAGGGCATTAAAATGTTGCCATGGTGGCAAAGCATTATGCGTAATACAGTTTGCTAGTAGTGTTTTAAGACTGATAGAATGTATCTTATATATATATATATATATATATATAGTGTACAAAAGAAGGACGGGTGCTGTTAAGATCTATGTAATTAATAATGATGATAATGTTAGTAAAGTGCTGCTCATGTGAACATTGTACATTATGGTTTTGAACATAATTAGCAGTTAATGCTAACCTTATTAGCACTGGCTGTGTTGAACCCAAAGTTAGCAGCCATTGATGACATTGTCTGTAATTAGCCAGTTAATATTGTATATATTTCTAAACCTGTTATACAAATGTTAGCAGCTAAGGGGAACAGTATACACAAAACCTTGCCGTGGTTTGCCACTAAAAATACTGCTTCTGTTAAAGAGAATTATATGTATGTGAAATATTTGGAATACTCCTTATAATGGTCATTTACAAATTTTTCTCCTTTTTTTGTTTGGTAGCAAATATTAAAACTGATTGAAAAAGCTATTTTAAATGACAGCTTTAACTGTAGTGCTGCTTTTCCTGTTTATTGTTTAGTTTTTATTGCGTATGTTTTATTCATGTAGGACAAATGCTCTTCGGCCAATTACCAGGAATTCACATTGTGAATTTTCTTCAAGCGCTTCTCAATTGGAGAAAAAAGAATTCTCTTGGCAAAGGGGGGCACAGTAAGTACCTCCACTTTTTCATTTACATTCTGATGATAAACTAAAGAGAGCCTTTGTTATTGACACATAAACTCAGTCCAGAGAGCTTACATAACCCACCGACAGACCATGTGAGTTCAGGACAAAGTGAAGTCTATTATGGGATGCTGCAACAGGCAGAGGACACAGGGAGGTCAACTGGACTGAAATCTCATGGTTGTGGGTCCTTTGCTGTTACAGAAGTGGGTTTGTGTCTGGAGCTTTGCCAATTTAGACCCCTGCTCTGAAGTAACCATTAAACAGTCAATGAATTTATAGCCAGCCACCGTTTGAAAGTTTTAATTATGATTGATGAGCTCACAGGCATTGAAGAAGATTTACCTTATTTTAAATAAAAAAAACAATACAAAATAAACCCACTTTATTTGGCTACCTCACTCAGAATCCATACTCTTGAGCTACTGAATGTAGCATGTCCCCCCACAGTAGGGAGACTCCAATAGCAACAGTTATAACCATGTTTACAGCC
This sequence comes from Parambassis ranga, assembly GCF_900634625.1. Lineage (NCBI taxonomy): Eukaryota > Metazoa > Chordata > Actinopteri > Ambassidae > Parambassis > Parambassis ranga. The sequence continues at coordinate 1,141,250 of NC_041035.1, forward strand.
TTGTACAAAAAACGCTGTGCAAAGACCACATTGTTTTTTTTAATAAACCATTCCCTAACTTGTAAACTACTTTATAGATAGATATCACAGCCTCATGTCTCCAACGTGTAAATGGCGTGGCACAGCAGTGTTGGGAGAGTGTCAAGGTAATGCTGCACCAAACAGCCCAACGTTGCTGCCTGTTCATTTTGTGTGTTTCATTCATCATTCAGATTTTCGTTGCACCCGGTCTGGGCCATATTGGAAGAATACAGGATCCAGGTCCGCCCTATGGGCCATCGTTTGCTCAGGTCCACTCTAGAGAATCTGGAGACATCTTGCATAGTAGTCCATAGTTTTTAAAGTCAAGACACACTGGAACCTTGTGTGGGCCATGAGAACTTAAGGACTGCTTTGAATCAGTGTCATCACCAGGCGGTGACATGCTACCAAATACAGGTCTGAACCCAAGCCTAACTCGCCTTGTTGTCCTGTTGGGTCTGTATCATCTACAGTATTACCAATAACCTGTGCTTATGTTACACAAAGAAAACTAGCGTACTAACCACTGAGGACTGTGACTGTGACCTTTCTGTAGCGTCCTGTTCTTTGGAACATTTTCCTGATTGCAAAATGGGTTTTTGGCTGGTGACCCCGTCCCTTCACTCACCCTGGAGTGTGCAGGGCAGGAGTGGATGTGAACTCTGGGGAAACGCCGGGCCTGATTAGGCCATGTCCTGCTGCTGTCATTAGGACACAGTGGAGACACTCAGCTTAATGGGCGAGACACATCGCAGCTAATTGCCTCAATTTGGGTGAAGCCCTGTGACAGCTCGCTGGTGAGGAAGGGCACACACAAGGTCAATTGTCCTGCGCCTGAATGCTAAACTCATTTCTGATGTGTTATGATTGACCGGGTAGACACTAATGAACAAGGAAGGGTCATTATTTCAGGGTTCAGGGAGTACAGAAACAAGCAGCCTTGCACAAGGAGCCCGTTTTCTGCCTCGATGCACCAAGCTCGGCGACCAAAATCATATCATTTCAACTTTCGTCATTCCAGCGTCAGCCCCTGTCATTTGGAAAATGACCTGCCGTAAAAGGAGTCCCAGAACTTGCTGTCTCGTGAGTAATTAATAAAGCGTAAGCGTAATCAAAAGTGCAAGATAAACAGTGGAGCTGTCTTTTAGAACACAGCAGCATGTTCCCAGGTGGCAAGTTATGAGAGAATGACGCAGACACATGCATCATTTATGAAATGAAAGGACGCCTTCATTATCAAAACTAAGAGAAACACATAATAACAGTACAAGAGGACCAGTGATCCAGAGCAGACCAAATACACAAGCGCAGTGTACTTCACTAAAAAAAATTATATTCCTGCATAAATATGACCCAAAACAACAGGTTTTTACACAAGTCCTGAAAGGAGACACAGAGAACCCAAAAAATGAGTACCTGAGAAGAACCTGTAGGCACAAGCTTTGAACCTGTGCTGTGAGGCAGTGGTCAACTGCACCAATGCTAAGAAAGAGTGTTAAACCGGATGCATATGAGACGCCACACAAACGATGAGAGGAATAAAGAGAGAGGCCTACTGAAGGCAGCGTTCAAGGCAAAGGATGAGACGGGATGAATTCCGATAAGGACGAGTGGGACCACGGAGGTGGGTGCTGTTACAGAGACATGTGGGACCAGAGCGGGGTGCTTCCATCCCAGACACACTGGAGACACTTAAACAAAGACGGGATCGGAGACGACATGCAAACATAACACACTAATGACCTCCATCACATGAAAAATTCAGATCACATCAAATCACATTTAGCTGCATCTCACATTGTTCTAGAAAATACATTCACATATGAGCATAGTGTTAGGCTTAAATAAAGTACATGAAAAATATATGAAGCATGAACAATATGTATGGAAATTGTATATATTTATATATATAGTTCCACATTTCACAAAACAATAGAAATTAGGTACCGATAACATATTATCAGTGTGTGTGTGTCTGTGTGTGTGTGTGTGTGTGTGTATTAATAATTAAAAGAAAAAACAAATGTTAGTTGAACATATAATATGTAACAAAAAATCTAAATTTAAAAAAACAATTGTAACATTAATCGTTAAAATCTTGTGGTTCTTGTGATTTTCCTAGTTGCTTTAGCCTGATATTATATTATTATATTAGCAAAATATTATTTTTAAAATTTTAATTATTTTATAAAAAAGGATTTGAAAAAGTTTCAATTATTTAAAATACAGCGGTTTTCTTTCAGATAAAATCATCTTAAAAATACACACACACACACACACACATATATATACTTTGAAGTTTCATGTTGTAAAAGACGTAGAAAAGAAGTATTACATAACATCACATCACATGTGCATCATTTTGGGAGAGGAGTAAAAGAAAGAGTGAGAATAAAGTGGAGCGCTGTGTTTTCTTCCATGATGCCCTTTCCACTCTGGAACACCACTGGTGGCACATTCAACCGATAAAGCTGCTGGCCAATCACCTCTTCTCATTTGCCCTGTCACCCTGCATCATTGGGGTTAAAGGGCGCTGCGCCTCCCAATTAATGACCCAGCGAGCACCTCAGTCCCCCTCTCCATGCCTCAAACTCCCACAATTCAGTATGAGACAGAAAGTAAACAGAGGAAGAGGTGGTCCTCTGCATCGCAGCTGAACCCCAGAGCCCGCTGCCTGTTCAGCTGGGCCTTCGATTTGTCTTGCAGATGCCCGGCAGCAGACTGACAAGTTGTTTTTATTTTTAAAAACTGATGAGATTTGTTAGACAAATAAGCACGACTGCACATTGCGAGTTCCTCTTTCCCCTGGTGGTAACTGTTCACCCTTGTAATCAGATCATGCCTGCTGAAGGGTCAGGAACAAAGACATGCAAATTCTAATTAAATGCGCAGCGTTGGGACAGGCCCCGTTTGATCGCTGAGCCCTTTCATGCCCCCTAATCGCTCCTGACAGCCCCTTCCAACAGATTCTGTGACAAACTTCTCAATTCAACTGAGGGGGATTTTTGAACTTTGCTTGCTCCTGCGGCCTTGGCTCTGAGTCTGTCAAACAATCCAAATCAATGACCCAATTGACCACTGGTCCCCTTGTTGATAACCTCAATGAGCTCTATGTTGCCATTCATCGTGTCAGAGGGCTAAATGCCGATAGCATTTTATGGTAATTAAACATTCGTTTGGTCCCTGGCTTTGAATACAAACACTGGAGGGGGGGTTCGGAAAGCACGGGGCAGCACTGAGGGGATGCAGGTGCAGGGAAAGGATGGAGGGATGGAGGGATGAAGGGGGGTGCGGAGAGACTGGTCTAACCACAGGACTTTCCCACCAACATGGCCCTGCGCCACCGGCACACTCATTAGGTCATTACAATAAGGAAGGAGGCATTTTTTTGTTTTATTAAAAATCTCATTAATCCCCAAACAAAAGGCACGTACTGACCTCATTGGTGCCCCTGTTATCTGAATATGCCTTTATGGGGCGTCTAATTGCAACTCGGCGCCTAGCAACTTTCCCTTCGTCCAGCCCGCGGTATTTGGTGTGAAAGGGGAGCTAAAGAGAATTGGCCTCTGAGGGCGACCACTGACCTAATGGGAAACCCGCTCAGACAAGAGATTCTGCCGCTGCTGGAGGCCCAGGGATTCCAGTCAGGGTTAAAACCTCCTGGGGTTTGAAAATATTTCAGTTTAAGTGTCATTAGGTGTAATACTGCTTTATTTTTGTACCTAAACACTCAGAAATCAATATGACATGACACATGGTTACATTTATGCTTGCGGAACATTTCATGTTCGGTGGCAGGTCAGGCATAGCCAGGGGTGCAGCCCTGCAATAGACTGGGGACTATCACTAACTCTTTTTACATTTAAACTTCTGAACTTTATACCAACTCCTAGGATGGTTGCCTTGTTTGTAGTGTATCCACCCACACAGGAGCGTTGAAGCCTTTTTATATCCCTGTGTGACACAAGTATTCAAATTCATGGGAACTTGGTGTAATTTCATAATTGATCTGCCAGTTACAGCAGAATGCCACACAAAGGTCTAACGGGATAAAATGATGGAGAGATGACCTTTGACATCCAAAAGTCCAAAGGGCCCATCACAGTGATGATGTTAAATTAACTGTACTGTGATGCAGTTGTAGTTCAGTGTTTTCTTCACAACTGGAGACTTTATCATGTATTTAGTTCTTTTAGTTGTTATACTGAAAACTTCCTTTTAACCATCTGCTTGTGCTACGGGAAAAGATGAGCACCAAATGATAAGGCAGGGTTTATTATTAATTGATACCCCCATTGTGACTAGAAGGTCTAAAATATGCTGAATCTAAGTTACGGAAGAAGATTAAGGCCAGCATGCCTATCCACGTCTGATTTTCTTTGTGTAAAACTATGGGCAAAGCTTCCGTGATGTCACCAAGCTTGGTTTGGAGGCTCAGTGATGCTCTGACCATCGCCGCAGCGTCGTAGTACACGCTGGACACGTCTGGACTTGCAGAGTTTTCCTAAGGACGTTTGGCTCCTCCAGCTTCATCAGTTCTAACTGTTTGGTGGGGAAACATGGTTTATATGTGGTGGAGGACCTGATCAGGCCTGGTCTCATCCTTCACCCCTTTGCTATAAAACTTGAAAATCCAATGTTTGAACAAGGCAAAAAGCTTAGCTTATAAAAAGATACATATGATTGGGACAAGAGGGTTTGTACCCTGATGTTATAAATTGTAACATCAATGTTTCTGCCCCTAAACCCTCCTGTTTCAGACAAACTCCTGAACCTGTTTGTTGAAGATCACACATGATGCCATGTTATCAGCCTCATGTTCTGATTCACTAGTTTTACATGCTAAACGTATTGAAGCATACAGAACACTGGGGGGAGATCAGTGTGATAAGACCATCAGCTCAGTACCTCACATGTAAATGTAAAACCTAACCTTTGCATTGCTTCCTGCCGGCTGTGCGTCACTCTCATTGAATCCATGTCAGTCACAGAGCAGCAGGATTTTTAATTAATCCTCCGTGTGTTTGTACTGAAGCACAGACACATGTACGAGTCTGGGAAAACAGGGAAGACCGCTCACACATGAATGAGGCCCAGTCAGAGCGCGTTACGCATGCAAAACCTTTCTGCTCATGATCAAGTGCAGCCTGTATGGAGGATAATCTGTTTGGAAAGGCAGCAAGAGGTCATATGGAAAGATATTAAGTGGGAATAGATGAAGAGGAAGTTTATGTTAAATAATAAATCATGTGAAAGTTGTCATAACAGGAAGTCCATGATCAAATCTGAATCAGATTCAAATCTGATGTTTGGTTTCCTCTCATCTTTGTAGCTGATGCATAACAACAGATGATAAGACACTGAGCCGAGTGCACTAAACTCATTTAATCACACTTTTAAAAAGCTTCATTGATGTATTATCACTGCACAGCAGGTCAGTTACAGGTTAAAGAAACATCAATAGGAAGTAATTATGAATGTGATGAATTCATTTTTATTAAGTTGTTTTAACTCAGTTTTAATAACTGTTATGTCACATTTCTAAAGCAGCAGAGGAAAATAAAAAAATATAATGTATCTAATTACCTATTTTTTAGTCTAGCTTTAGAACAGGGACTATAGTCATAAAGATTAGAAAACTCTAGTCTAACACTAATGTAAAATTAGATTTATATAGATTTTATATATATATATATATATATATATATATATACTAAATCTAAATCTAATTTTAAAATTAAAAAAATAAATCTAATTTTTTATATATATATATATATATATATATATATATATCCTTCCTCACAGTGGCACTAAATCAGTTGGAGACTTCTGACATAAAGTGTGTAGGCTAACTTAAGAATGATCTGAGCGTGCTCAGTGTGTGTGAGTTGTTACCTGTCTGTCATAGGGTGCTTGGATGTCACAGTGGTTGTACAGTCCCTCTGCAGAGGTTGACGTGGGGAGAAACCAAACAGCCTGTGGTGATGGAGTGGAGGAGGAGGAGGAGAGCAAGGGAAATGAAAGAGAGCAGGAGGAGAGATGAGTGATCCAGTCAACCAGAGCTACCAGACATCCCAGAGGACAGGAAACAATGCTGACCCATAGTCTGCTCCTCCTCCTCCTCTTCCTCCTCCTCCTCCTCCTGCTGCTTCTTCTACATTTTCACCTCTTCCAACTAAATTCCATAATAATTGTATTTATTATATAGCACAGGCTGCAGCGCAGCTATAAATACAGCTGTGTATGCAGAGAGGCTGTATTAAAGCTAATCACTTAAAGTCACAACCTCTGGAGCTCGGAAATGCCAAAAACTAGTTCCCTCTAGTTCCCACTTGAGGGTGGCCCATAATGACTAAACCCCCATAAACCTCCAAGATCAGTTTGTTTTTTATCTTTTCTACATATTTGCAGCCTAAACAAAGCAGTAGGATCCAAAAGTATATCAGCATGTAGAGAAGCAGATGAAGAACACTTTTATTCAGGAAATGTACATTACTTACAGAAACAAAGTGATGATCCTTCCTATTTCAGAGCCGCCTAGACTTGTGCAGTGTTCAGTCAGTCAGCACGCAGGTTTAAGTCAGAGTTCTTCACTAGAAGAGAAGTATGCTTTGAGTCACAAGTGAAGAATATCATTCTGCCGCCACCATGTTTGACTGTAAGAACTGTGCTTGGGTTATTCCTCTCCCGAATGAAGACCACATCTCTGTGACCAAGGAGCTCTGGTTTGGTTCCATCTGACTAAATGACTCTTCCAGTATGTGTGATCAGTCTCCAGGATGTCTCCAGTCTGACTTTGTTGTCTTTGCTGCAGGTGTTCTTGGTCTGACAGTCCATTCCTGTGCAGGACTCTAGTGACGGTCTTCTCTGACCCTTCAGGTCCAGACTTGGTTCAATCCTTCACTAGCGTCTCTGCAGTTGTTCTCGGCTCTTTAGACACATCTCTCTCTCGTTTTCTTTCCAGAACCTTCCACATGTTTCTCTTCCTGTCTCTGCCTTGTTCTGTTGGACTCTCTGAGCTCCCTGATAAAACCTCTCACAGTTCTTGAAGCTCTTTGATAGACTTGTAGATCTTCTCCTGCTGTAGACACCAACACATTCTCCACTCTAAACTAGTTTCTTTACTTTTGTGATGATGTTTTCAAGTGTTAAGACAAAATGTTACTTGTTATACTGTGTGTGCTGCAACACACCAAGCCTCACTTTAAAGTGTAGATAATGTTTACAGGGTCCCTCAGTTAAAACACAGACTACATGGTCTCATTAATAACAGTGATTTGTACCATGACTAAACACACCCTTCTTAAGGGAGATAATAATACAACTGGTAGTATTGTGGTGAAAAAGGAGGCAAACCATTTTCTATCTAACTATGAACAGAATCAGGATGTAACTGCAAATTCTGCACTTTAAACTTCTATCCATTCCTCTCAGCCTCCTCTGCCCTGACCATGGCCTCCGAGCCTCCTGCTGTGGTATCCCAGAGGCCCCCGGGCAGCCAGGCTCCTTCCACCCTCCGGTCCCACCTCCACAGGAAAGCCCCCAGACTGCTGCTAAATACCTCCACAGATTGATTCTTCCCCCTTTGCTTAAATGCAGCCTGAGGCCCCTTGTGACTTCGCCCCACTTCCACCACAGGCCTCGCAAATACCTGAGATCCCTGAGCATGGGGCGCCACTTATCTGCAGACAGAAGGGTCTTCACAACGTTGATTTCTAGCAGACAGAACATTTTAAAAACTGCAAAGAAAGAAAATAAGTTCTCACAGCAACAAAATCAACACAACGTTACTGATGAGCAATCAAATTGCAGCAGCCATGAGGCTCAGAGAACATGTTTAGAATGACCTAAAAGACAAATGATCTTAAGATTACAGTAAGTGCTGAAGGCCCAGTGAATAATGGATTTCTATGGCAAGGTAAATAATTTCCACCCGGTCAGCAGGGAGGAAAAATCTGGTCCTTAGACGCCACCTAGTGGCTTCAAGTGTACACAGCACAATGTTTTACAGAGAGTGTAGATAATATAATCTGTTTTTTCAAGATCAGATAGTCCACTAACTTCACAACCGAACTAACAATACATGAAAAACAATGTAATCAAACGATTTAATGTCAATTTAAAATCAGAAAAGGGGAAGATAAACGTCTTTTATATTCAAATAGAAGCAACTTTTCATTGTTTTCAGCCACTTCTACATGGACATTAATTCAAAAAAACAAAGAAAAAAATCTGTGACTAATTGTAATGTCTAAAGACACATATAACTTACATATATATATATATATATATATATACTATATATATATATATATATATATATATATAATATATATATATATATATATATTATATTATATATATATATACATACTATATATATATAATATATATATATATATATATATATATAATATATATATACATACATATAATATAATACATACATACATAATATATATATATATATATATATATATATAATATGTATATATATATATATAATATATATATATATATATATATATATATATATATATATATATATATATATCCTCTGGACAGGGGGTCAAAGGTCACAGGCCAGCAGCCGGTGGAAGGTTGGAGAACGATCATGAAAGAAATATAGAATTAAAAGAGGGGGCACGGGTTTCAACATGAAGACTTCCTTCAATGCCTTTGAAATATATGTGCATCTACAAATCCACATGACAAGAGAAAATGAAGAAAAGACTTGATTTTAAGGCGTTTCTTTCATGCCCTGAACAAAACCAAACAAAATCCATTTGCTAAGATATTTATTTACACGTTTGACTAGTGGCTATAATGAAAAGAAAGAACATTTTTACAGTTTATTTACATCACCTGTAAGGCATTATGAAACAAAACAAACTGTACACGGAAATCTGACAAGAAACAAAGAAAAAGCTAAAGAAATCTTACATGAAGGTATAAAAACACAGCTGGAAGCAGTGATGACACCTCATTCAGTAATGTGGAGTGATGAGACATGAGGGTTCTGGGTAATTATACTGAATCACCTGCCCAGACTGAGAGTGAGTATTGCACTTACAAACATTAGACAGAAAACTACAGTTGCTCAAATTATTTATGTCCTAATGACATTTCCACCAATATTAAACAGATTTTTAGAAACCCAGAAACATCTTGATATTCAGCGATTTTTGGACCTATTTTGTTAAAATAGACATTTTTTCCCAAATATTATTGGTTGCTTTTAAATTGGGACATAATGTTGATACTGGAGCAGCTGTAAAAGAGTTAATATTGATCAAACTCATAGCAAATCAGTGTTTTTATGCAGTAGTCCAACAAGAGAACACTCCTTTAACAAGCCTTCATTAACGATCAGTCTGATTAATGTAGCTGTTCTCAAAGTGCTGGATACGTTTCTGTGGTTCTGTCTGCAGGACAGTGTTTATCCACATGAGTTTGGAGTTTAGACTTCTATGCAGTTGACGACCAAACAGTTTCATTAACACTTTGGTCAAATTTTATTTTGAAAACCCACACCGGTCTCAGCTAACCGAGAAAGGTCCACAGACTTAAGTGTAACACCTCAGCGGTAGGTTCTGTTCATGAAGAAACAACAGTGTCAACAAGGTTCACACTGTGAGAATACCAATAAAAACAGCTGGCTTGGTCTATATGACCTGCACGTGTGCAGCTGGGTAAATGGAAGGTATTCTTCATCAGAGTGTGTTGGTGATGAAGAGGTAGGGGTGATGTGGAGCTGAGTCAGTGTGTCATTTAAAGGAGTGATGGAGGCAGAGTAAAGCACTTCAACGGGCTGCACAGCCCGACAGAGCAAGTGTTTGTTATTGTTAAGCACTGATATACTTGATTTCACTGGCAGCCTTCTGTTGTTTCTCTTTAGAAATTAACAGTGTTCTCAGTTCATACTGTGACCTGTTCAAAAATGTCTTCTTTAAACTTTTTAATACCGCAGCATGTTAGTGTACTTCTCTTCAGTTTTGGATTGTTTCATAATAATATAATAATAATCCATAATATTTCCCCAATAGCAACATTTAAAAAAATGAACAGAACTCATGTTGAACTAGTTTATAGTTCATTTTCTGTACATCAAGCTGTCGATTCATGTAAATTCTGATGTTCTACTGTGCAGCAGTGAAGATTGGTCCTTTTTCATTTACCATGTGTATGTTGCTGTTAAAATCAAGTACAAAAGCACTTTTGGGGACGCGTTCCGCACTTGTTAGAAATACATTTTGACATGTATGTTGTTTTAGAGTTAATATAAACCTTAAAGTCTAGTTGCATGTTCACAGATACGACAAGAAAAAACACACTGCAGAAGCCTCATTCTCTAAGAGCTAAAGGTGAATATCGTTACTCCGTATTGTGGCTCTGTGCCTAAACCTGGCCGTCTACTTTTCATCTAGCGCTCGCAGAAGAAACAAAACTTTCACCTAATGCCCCGTTCACCATGTAGCTTCAGTGCTGCGTATATAAAGTGCTCTGAGAGTAAATCTGAATCTTTGAAACACCGATTGAAAGCGGCGATGGCCCCACGAGCTGACATGAACAAACTCTGCATTCACAGTTCCTCAGTTTAGGCCAAAAGGCAATCAAAACTTAATCCAACATTTCTGTTGAAGAATCAGCATCACCTGAACGCACATTCTGTCTCCCACTACACATGCCATATTTTTTAAACACCAACCAGTCTACTAGCATCAGCCATGCTGAAGGAGATCCAGAGTTTCAAGCTCATAATTGAAAAAAAAGAAAATACTTTGTGAAATCAAACCCACAGGATCCACATTAATAATTAAACCATAGTCATATTTTAAGCCTTTAAAAAATCATTAGCACCGACATTTAAGATGGGAGTCTTAGAATTACACAGGGCATGGTGCTCAGTGTTTATGGTGTTTTGGAGGCCATGAGCCGTTTAATGATGTTTTCCTCCCAGCCGCTGAGGAGAGGAAATAACAGTCATTTCCCAGCTTTAGGGAAAAACGTGACGGTCACTCACTCCAAAACTAGTGAAATACTGATAATGGCTGTTGAAGATTAGGACAAACAAACTGCTTTAGCTTCCTGCTCATGTTTCTTTCTCCGCCCAGGAGAATTTGCTCTGTTTCCAACATCAGCTTCAAGTTTTGTAGCCGAGCCT